>NW_024096990.1:0-147500 GCF_016545835.1 Crotalus tigris
AGCGACATTCACTCCAAACTGTAGCCTTTTTACTTTAAAGGCACCCCTGTGGGTCACAATGGTCTGAGCTATGGCAGCATCATCATCAACAGGCAGCTGTTGATATGCTTGAGCTAGGTCAAGCTTTGCAAAACACGCCCCCCCTTGAGAGAGGCCAGGATGTGACTGACCACAGGAACAGGATAGGCATGTTGCTGCAATGCCTTATTGAGTGTGCATTTGTAATCAGCACAATTGCGAATGTCCCCATTTGCCTTTAGAGGCGTGACAATGGGGGTCTCCCACGGGCTGGAATCAACAGGTTCTAGGATTCCTTGTTGGATTAGTTTGTCTAATTCAGTGTCAATCTTACTTTTTAAAGCAAAAGGGACCCTTCTTGCTTTACTCCTAATGGGAGTGACAGTGGGGTCTAGCTTTAAGGACACAGGTGGTCCTTTGAATGTGCCCAGCTGGGGGCTGAAAACATCTGCAAATTCTTTGCAGACTTCCTGTAGGTCGAGTGTTTGTAAGCTGTTGAGTCCTGTGACGTGTATCCCCAGGGCCTCAAACCAATCGAGTCCTATGAGACTCGTTCGTTCACCCCCTACTACTAATAAGTCTAGTGGACCTTCAAAACTCTTGTATTGCACGTTACGGGTGGCCTCCCCCTTAACACACACTCTTGAGTTCTGAAAATCTGTTAATACAATATCAGAAGGCCTTAACTTGGCCTTAGACCCACTTCTGGAACAAATCTTCCTAAATGTATGCAATGAAATGATGGACAGGGCAGACCCTGTGTCTAGTTCCATAGATAATTGAACCCCTTGTAGCTTCACGTTGAGTGACAGCTTTTTCTTCATGGGCTTGTGTGTGGCCTTTCCTACAGATCTCTTCGCGAAGCGCAAAAACTACCCTTTCTGGCTGGGGAGGTCTGGTACCCTTCGGGCAGGCGTTCTTCTTGGTGTTGTGCCTTTTCGTCGGCCCAGACACCAGCTGCAATGTTGCCCTTTTTTGCCGATGCCCGGCAGGTAGCGACGGAACTTTGCAGTCGGTTCTCCTGTGGCGACCGTCCCAGCCGATGCACTTGAGCGGAGCCGAGAGCTTCCCTTCGGGTTTTCTTCTTCCTTCGCGGGTGTAACGGTCGACTTCCTCGTCCGGATCCCCTCGAGTTTCGTGACGTCTTCCTGGTGCACGGACGCACACTCTGCACTGCTTCTGATAGCGTCCGCATGTTCTTGACGCGCCGCCCTGCTGTTCTTCTGCGGTGGCTTCCCTAAGGCGTGTCTTGTAAGGATAATTCGTCCTTAGCGAAAAGTCTCTGTTGTAGCTCTCGATGCCTCAACCCGCACACGAATCGGTCCCTCAATCGTTCCTCGAGGTCCTTGAACTCGCAGGGCTTGGCGGCCTTCCGTAACGCGGCGATGTATTCCTTGACTGACTCACCGGACCGTTGATCCCTCTGTTCGAAGGTGTGGCGCCATGAGATAACGGACACCTTGGGGTGGAAGTGCTCCTTCAGCAGCTTCTTCAGGTCTGCGTAGCTTACAGACTCTACTGGATCAGGTGCTGCAAGGTTTTCTGCAATTTCGAAGGCGTCTGGGCCGCAAACGCAAAGCAGGGTGGCAGCCTTCAAGCTATCTTCCCTCACTTGGTTTGCCTTGAAGTAGTTCTCCATTCTGGATACGTAGGACTCCCACCGCTCTGGATGTGATACGTCGAATTCCGAAAGCCTTCCGATTTTCGCAATCTTCGGATCTTCAGGAGACGGGTCTATCAGCCAGCCTACCCCCGAATGCGCACCGGATTGGCGGGTAGCTGCCGAGTCGACGCCGTTCCTCTTCCGCCGCTCATGACTCCTTGGGTAAGCTTACACTTCTTCCTTTCCAGGTAGTGCAAGGCATCCCACCTTCGTCGCCAGTGTTGTGTCCGTGGCGGGAAACAGACACGAGAAGCAGCTGGAGTTCTCAGTTTCTTTTATTCAGCGTTCAGCTTACAGGAAGATGGCTTCAGCCTCGACCAAACGCCTCGCAGCCTCTTATATAGGCAACTCCCGGGTAAATGGGTTACTTTTCCCGCGCCAGCACCCGCGCAAGCGCACGGCGCTGGCAACAGCCTGTCTGGTCCCGGGCAGCTTTGCACCTGCCCGGGACTGCCTGCAAACGCCCGAGCCGTTTGCAAGGCTTGGGACATAACACTACTGGCATACAATAACACCCACAGTATACACCAGACATGTCAAACACAAGGCCCGGGGGCCAGATATGGCCTGCGAAGCCATCCTGGAAACAGTGAGGGAACGGCCCCCTCTGCCTTGGCCCTGGCACAGGCTGGCTGGCCGGGAGCCAATGTACAATTTTATGGTGACCATCTATGCTGAAATGCATTCAGTCTTAGCTCCACAAGGTCATCTGGAAACAGCGAGGAACCAGCCCCTGCTGTGTCAGCCCCGCCCCCTGGGTGCATGCTGGGGAGGTGTCACCCTTTGTGAGGAATGAAGAAATGCACCATGCCTTGGCACTTGCCTCGGTCCCACCCCCTTCTGCCAGAGACCCTCAGATCTGTCCCATTCCTGCCCAGGCCCCCACAGGCTCCTTGATGCAAACGATGTAGAGCTGGCCACACCCACCCAGTAGGCCACACCCACTCCATCCACGCCCACCCAGTAGGCCGCACCCACCCTGGCCACACCCACCCAGCCCTCCCCCAAGGGCAACTGCAATGCTGATGCAGCCCTCAATGAAATTGAGTTTGACACCCCTGGACTAGACATATCCAAATCCAGCAACTGTTCTTTATACGTTTTAACCTCCAGTCCCCTAATCATCTTTGTTGCTCTTCTCTACACTCTTTTTAGAGTCTCAATCAGTGATGGGATTCAGCCAGTTTGCACCAGTTCAGCAGAACTGGTAGCTAATTTTTTGTTGCTCAAGCCCAGAATGGACTTCCGGAAGCAGCATCCACACAGTGAACCGGTTGTTCACATATTTGAATCCCACAACTGGTCTCAACATCTTTTTTATATTGTGGCAAACAAAACTGGATTCAATATTCCAAGTGTGGTCCTACCAAGGGATTATAAAGCAGTACCAACACTTCATGGGCTCTTGATTCTATCCCTCTGTTAATACAGCCTAGAACCTTGTTGGCTTTTTTGGCAGCTGCACCACACGGCTGACTCCTATTCAAGTGACCAGCCACAAGCACTCCGAAATCTCTCTCACAGTTAGTACTATAGAGCCAGGGGCCTCTACTCTGCCTGATCACAAGTGTGGTTCCTCCTGAAATGTTACCACAATAATTTCAACCCAATGGTGATTTTGAACCTCATTTCTTACCCCATTAATAGATGGGCATTACTGACAGGCAAAGCTTCTGCTAAACATGGGCCCCATAAGAGCACAAATCAAGTTTTCCTTCACCATCAATATGACAAAACTGCCTTACTCATCTTGATGGATTGTGTGCACATTTTCCCTTTCTCCAACTTCTTCTGTAAGTCGATGTTGCTCTACTCTGTGTGACATTTGATTATCATCCTCAACTCCACTTCCACCTCCTCAGCAGAATTCTTCAAACTCATTATCCAAGGTAGGCATTATCCAACTATAAATGCCTCACTCTGCCTTCACTGGACACAGTCGATTCACACTGTCATCATGATGTCTGCTAGAATCCTTATCCTGTGCCTCCTCTCATCCGTCATCTCAACGGGTAAGTCACACAAGGGTAAATTTGGGAGGGAAGAGAAGTCTGGAAGAATTTTGACTAAATTGTGGTTAAGGATTTCTCCAAAACAGGGGAAGAACTTCAATTTTGGATTCTTTCAAGCAATCTCTATACTTTCAATTGTCAGTAAAGGAATGGTTGTAAGTTGAGGACTACCTGTAATTATCTCATTACACATCTCGAACATTGCTAGAAATACAGCATCACTAATTAAAAATTGCTTTCCTTCCTTCCTCCCTCCCTTTTTCTTTCTTTCTCTTTCTTTCTTCCTTTCTTTCTTTTTCTCTCTTTATTCCTCCCTCCCTCCCTCCCTTCCATCATTTCTTCCTTTTTCTTTTTTTCTTTATCTTTCTTTTTCTTTCTTCATCATTTCTTTTTCTTGCTAACTTCCTACCTTCCTTCCTTCTTCTTCTTCTTCTTCTTCTTCTTCTTCTTCTTCTTCTTCTTCTTCTTCTTCTTCTTCTTCTTCTTCTTCTTCTTCTTCTTCTTCTTCTTCTTCTTCTTCTTCTTCTTCTTCTTCTTCTTCTTCTATCTGCAGAGGCATCTCTGAAATGCCAGACCTGTTTTGCCTGCGGGGATCAATGCAGAAATGAGGACATGAAGTTGGTGGAATGTGAAGCGGACGAAAAATATTGCCTTACATATTCCTTTCGCAGCACTATGAGTGAGTGAAATGCACTTTCAGTATTAATGATGGCTGCCATTTTCATCCTTTGGTCCCCAGAGCATCAAGGAGTAACTTATAGGCCTTGGTGAGAGTCACAACAGATCTTTCTCCATACCTGGGCGGTTTCCTAGGTCTGGTGGCCACCAATCCAGGAACAGAACAATATATGTTATTTTTATCATACTGCACCTCATTCACCTCAAAACATTATTGCTATTTCCATTACTTCCATTTTATCTCAGCATACCTGGAGGCAGCAACCCAACATATGAATAAGCCTTCCTATCCAAAACTTAAATCTTCTCAGCCGGTTAGAATTGATCTTCAGATGCATCTGAGTTTAAACCTTTAAATTGAAAGCCTTGATGTTTTCATTTCTCTGTTATCAGCCACAATGGGCTTTTGTTTTTTTCTGATTAAATTTTGCAGCCCGACCTCCACTCTCCTTTACTGCCAAGTCATGTGCAAAAGCGGAGCAATGTTCTAATGCTTATTATGGCAGAACGTCAGTAGCCGGAAAATACGAGCAGACGAGAATAGCATGTTGTGAGAACGATGGCTGTAATACTGCACCTCTTCCCAGTAAGTAACCTAAGATTAAAATATCCATTCTAACAGCCAGCAGATTCTTCCTTTGAAAGAGTAGATTCTCATTGCTTTCAGCATCTTGTATGTTTGGTGGTGGACAGATCAAGTAGCATGAAAATGCTTAGAAAAAAGTAGCAAAAAGGAGGACAGCGTTTTTAGAAACCCCCTCCAGCATCAGTGGAATGATCTGGTTCCTTCTGACAGAAATCAGAAGGCGTAAGAGGGGAGGAGATTAAAGTTTTATTTTGCATTATTTCTAAAGACTCCACTGTTCTAGTTTCCAAGTAAAAGGCATTGAGACAAAGCGGAGTAACAAAAACAGTCTTCCTTTATTGCAATTCACCAACAGAACAGAGAACAAAATGGCGCAGGCCCTTTTATAGTCCCCTGGCAAGGACAGCGTCAGCCAATCATTCCACGGGATTCTCCTGCCTTGCGCATTGCGCGCAAGGCTGGAGGCAGCCTGTCTGGTCTTGGGCAACCACATGGTCTGCCCGGGTCTTTTTGCAGCTTCCTGAGCCTGCTGAGCAATTCAGCAGGCCCACGATATAACACCCCTTCCCCCTAGGATAAAACAATAATACTTCATGTTTTATTTCTCTTAATATACAACAACCCTTCAATAGAGTGTGTTCTGATTTATAGAGAAATAGTAGGCTTTCCCCATACTTGACAGGAATCTCACATAGTCCTTTAAGTGTTTGGGTGGACCCTTGGCCTGCTCTGACCTTCTTCGACCAAGTGTGTGTGCTTGGCCTGCCAGCTCGCCTGCCAGGCTAGGCAGACCAGGACTTTGATGCCCCATAGACCCAGGCAACCCTCCATGCTGCTGACTGGCTGGATCCTCTGAACCCCAACCAGAGTTCCTTGGGGGGTGGAATTTCCCATGTCCAGTGGTGGGTGGAATTCCCCAAGTTGACAATGGACCCCTCTTGGGAGCACTGTCCCTCGAGCCCAAGACCAGTTGCTGGCCTCAGTAGCTGATTGATAGCAATGTCCCATTGACCCAGTGCCTGTGCCAGAGTCAGGAGCCGCCTCCATGGCAAAAACCCCTTCTGGAACATGTGCTGCGGCATGTGAAGGTCCGCTTTGGTGGAGAGACTGTGGTCCACAATCGTAATTGTGGTCCTCCTCCCCCCCCCCCGAGAGCAGAGTAGGGTCAGACCCCAGGAATGCCATGGAGCGTACCTTCCATCATGCTCTGGAAAATACCAGGGGCTACATTAACCCCAAACTGCAGCCTTTTTACTATAAAAGCTCCCCGATGCGTTACAATTGTTTGGGCCTCAGCCGTTGCCTCATCAACTGGTAACTGTTGATAGGCCTGAGCCAAATCAAGTTTTGCAAAGACACAGCCTCCTTTGAGGGAGGCCAGAATGTGGCTCACCACCAGCACCAGGTAGGCGTGCTGCTGCAATGCTTTGTTAAGTATACACTTTTAATCCACACAAATTCGGATTTCTCCATTTGCCTTCATAGGTGTGATTATGGAGGTTTCCCATGAACTACTGTCCGCAGGCTCTAAGATTCCCTGCTGGAGCAGCTTGTCCATCTCTGCATCAATTTTTTTTTTAATACAAAGAGCACCCTTCGTGGCTTAATCCTAATGGATGTGATGGCTGGGTCTAAACGTAAGGCAATGGGAGGCCCCTTGTACGAGCCAAGCTATGAACTGAACACATCAGCAAACTCCTTGCAAACTCCTGCAAGGCCTGATGTTTGCTGATTGTGAAGTCCAGTCACTTGAATCCCAAGGGCCTCAAACCAATCGAGTCCAATAAGACGCGTGTGAACACCCCCAACTACCATCATGTCTAGCAACCTTTCAAAACACCTACACTGCACCTTGAGCGTGGCCTCCCCCTTCATGCTGACTCAGGAATTCTGGAAAATTTGATGGCCTGAGTTTAACTCGCATGCCACTTCTGCTGCAAATCTTTTTAAAAGTGTCTTGTGAAATGATCAATTGAGCGGACCCTGTGTCCAACTCCATCGACAAGGGGACCCCTTGCAACTTCACATCAATGTGAAGCTTCTTCCTAAGTGACCTATGAGCCCCTGTTTTGAATATGCTCCTGCGCGATGTGCAGAAACCCACCATGTGCTGGCTGGGGACCCTGGTACCTTTCTGAAGCAATTCTTCCAAAGACCAGTCCTTCTGGTGACCCAAACAGATGGAGGCAATGTGGCGTTGCCTGCCACATACCCGGCAAATGGCAGAGTTGACCGGCAATCGGAGCGCCTGTGGCGTCCTCCACATCCGAAACACCAAGGGAATGGGGTTGCCTTGTCTTTGCGCTCTTGAGGCCTTTTCTCCGCTGCTTGCTGAGGTCTGTCCACCTCCTCTTCTGGATCCTGTTCGGATTCTTCCTGAGCAACCTCTTGATGGACGGAGACCACCGCTGGAGGGTTCTTGGCGAACCGCAAGGCCTTCACAGTGCCGCCCGTTGCTTCTTTGGCTGCAATCTCTCTCAAGGCTTCTTGGAAAGAGACATCTTCTTTGGTGAAGATCTTCTGCTGCAGCTCACGACTTCTCAGCCCACAAACTAAACGATTCTGCACCCTCTCTTCCAGGTCCTTGAATTCGCAGGGCCTGGCTGCTTATCAGAGTGCAGCAATAAAGTCTGCAGCAGACTCACCAGGCCTCTAGTCCCTCTGCTTGAATGCCTGTCACCATGCAATCACTGAGAGCTTGGGTTCGAAGTGTTCTCACAGCATCTTCTTCAATTCAGCATAAGCAATTGATTTCAAGTGGTGCTGGGGCAACTAGATTCTCGGCAATATTGAAAATCTCTTGCCCACAGACACACATCAAAGTAGCAGCTTTGAGGCTGTCTTCCTGGATTTGATTTATCCAAAAGTAGTTCTCCACCTGGGCCATGTAAGAACTGCAGCGTTCTGGATGAGCTGTGTCAAACTCCGACAGATGGCCTAGTTTGGACATCATTACAGCCTAGAGCTTCGTCAACGCCTCCTGCTGCAAAGTTTGAGAAGGGGTCCCTCTTGCCAAGCTCACCTCCAGCGTTCTCTTACTGGCAGGCAGAGTTGCAATCTCTGGACGCCAAATTTCTCAGCACTTAAGGCCTTCTGTGGTGAGTCGGCCTAGCTTCTTTTGTTATGTTCCTTGCAGCGCATCCCACCTTCGTTGCCAATGTTCTATTTCCAAGTAAAAGGCATTGAGACAAAGTGGAGTAACAAAAATGTCCTTTATTGCAATTCACCAACAGAACAGAGAACAAAATGGCGCAGGCCCTTTTATAGTCCCCTGGCAGGAACAGTGTCAGCTCATCATTCCACAGCATTCTCCCACCTTGCATATGCCTGTCTGGTCCCGGGCAACCACGTGGTCTGCCCAGGCCTTTGTGCAGCTTCCTGAGCCTGCTGAGCAATTCAGCAGGGCCAGAACATAATATACACTATGTCCTTAAAGTTCCTTAAGAAATTGTGCCTTCCAAATTTCACACTCTACTCCAGTAGGAACACAAGGTGATTCGCTATTTGGGGAAAACAAATCTTTTCCTGACTGAGAATTATAAGAACCATAGTCAAAATGCTTAGAGGGCACTTAGTTGGGCTATAAATACTTCAGAAAGGATTGTGGCTGTGAAACTATTTGCTAATTCAGAAGCTTCCTTTCTGCAGTTCCAGGCCGTGACATCCTTAAACCCAACGGGCTTGTCTGCCTAGGCTCTTACGAACAAAATGGTGTTTCTGAAATAAGTGGACCCGTTCTCTGTCTAGGAGATGAGGATCAATGTTTCAAATTGAAATTCCGTAAATATACACGTGAGCAACTTTTTCTTTCTCAATTTGGGGAGGAACTTTCTACAAAAAAATAAAATTAAGCATATGGGAAATGAAAGAGAAACATAAACAAAGTAAAACCAATAGGAAATCATTCTTTGGGAGAATATTTCATTCATTGGCAATGTTCAGTTCTTTTTTTTTTTTTAAGTGCATAGGAGAAGAAAACAGATTTAATCTGGATTAAAGCAGATTTTAATAATATAGGAACAGTTATACTAATAATAATGATAAAATTTGAAGGGTCTTGTAGGTCATCTAGTCCAACCCCCTGCTCAGGCAGGAAACCCTATACCATTTCAGACAAATGGCTCTCCAGTCTCTCAGTTGACAGAATGGGGGTAGAACATGCCTCAGGGGAGAGACTGCCCAAGATTTTGGACTACCAAACAAAGATCTATCACCTCATCTACTATTTATTTACCTCACAAGGAAGGGGAATGCTCAACAGGCCTTGTCTAGATGACCAGACAGATACAGTACATACTTTTGTTAATGTATCTCAGTGCTGCAACATTAAAAGTGAAGAGAAAACTAAGAAATGTTTCCTAAATTCTTTATTCTCCCCCTTCCCAGTTTCAGCATTCTCTTCAACAATCAGTGTCCAGGGATGTACAACCAGGAATTTCTGTTCCTACCCAACAGGAAAGACGAAAGAAGCAAATGGATTAATCCTTTATGACATTGAAACACTAGAATGCCAGAATCTTGAGGGACTGGAAGGAAGGATGGACTTTTCAAAAACATTTGGTTGAAGTTAGAATTAAAGGCTTAATCCAAAGAGCAGTAAGAAATTGAGATGAAAGACACTCAAGTTTGAGATTAAAGTTTAAGATTTGAGTTGGTGATGGGTGATGGGATTTAATTACTACACTTCGATATTCTAGCTCTCTGTGAGGTTCTTTCTTAACTTTCAACTGTCATTAAGCTGTAATCAAAATAAATTACCGGTAAGAATGCAAATAATCGTGTTTTGTGTAGTTCATTCAAGCGATTAAACAAGGGGCAGGAGATATTTATTTTTATAGCTTTTTATTTCATATAATACTGTATAATACTTCTTTCTCCTCCTTTTTCCTCACGACCACTACCGTATGTGAGGTAGGTTGGGCTGAGAGAGAGGGCCTGCCCCAAAGGCACCCAGTCGGCTTTCGTGCTTAAGGCAGGACTGGAACTCACCATCTCCTTTTATTTTTTTAAACAACAAAACATAACACACATTCACACATAGTGAGATAATTTATAGAGCTTCCATTCTCTTAATGTCTCTGGATGCTTTACCAACATTAAATTAAAAATCTGTTGGAGGTAGTAATTTGTGTAATGCAAGAACTAGTAAAGCAATTAAGTAAAGCAAGTCAAAGAGTGGGTGTCATTGGAAATCAGCTTGGAATGGTCCATGGGTTCCATCACTACCATCCTAAGATCACAAGCTCTTCTAGAACTGTGTCGCTCAACCTCAGCAATTCAACATGTGAAAACTTCAACTCCCAGAATTCTCCAGCTAGACTTTAATTCTGGGAGTTGGTGCACAGTGTTAAAGTTGCTGAGAATATGATCTACACAGGAACGTAAAAAATCAGAATAACAGAATAATAGAGTAGGAAGGAACCTTGAACCTGTGTCTCCTGTTCAAGCAGGAAACCCAGTGGTGGGATTCAAATATGTGAACAATCAGTTCTCTGTGTGGATACCACTTCCAGAAGTCCATTCTGGGCGTTGGCAACAAAAAAGTAGCTACCGGTTCTACCAAACTAGTGTAAACTGGCTGAATCCCACCAATGAGGAGACCTATACTATTACAGACAAGTTGCTGTCCAGTCTCTTCTTAAAAGCCTCCAGCGATGGAGCACACAGAGCTTCTGGAGGCAAGCTCTTTCATGGGTTAATTGTTCTCACTATTAATCATCATTAGCCAATGTTAATCACTTTCTCTTCTGTCCAGAGCAGGAACTAGAAGGACTTGATGATCTCTTAAGAAAATGTCAATTTCTTTTTCAACACTTCTCTTCCTTAGAATGGAAGGAAAATATTTGTTGTTTTCCAATTCTAGGGAGAAGTGTTCATCTCCATTTCCTAGCCAAGGGAACTAGCGTTGTCTGAAGGTGCTCCCATGGTCATGTGGCAGGCATAAGCATACGCCGAGGTGCACAGAACGCTGTTACTTTGTTATATCCTCCATTTATATTTCACACTTACATACAGTGAAAGCTTGACAACCATGTTCAGATCCAGTAAAATCATCCTGATGTCCTCTACTCACACTTTGCCAATCTGGCTCTTCTGGAAGGAATGAGTTTGTGGACCCTTCACAGGGCAGGGTCCATGTCTTCCCCACTGATCAGGACCATAGAAACAAGAAACTGGGTGCATAAATCAATCCCATGCCAAACTCAGGTTTCAGGCTGAGTGTTTAGCCACTGGAAAACTAGTACCAGAGTTTGTCAGCCTTTTAAAATTCTTTTGAAAATCAAAGGTACAACAAAGTGTCTGAGAGAGAAGCTAAAAGCAGAGCAACAGTTTACCATAAGGCTGGAGGCCAAGGGTGCTGGCTCCAAGCCTACAGGGACCAGGTTCAATTATTTCCTCATACAACCAGCTACTATTTCTCACATCTCTCCACATATAGGTCATCATTCTCGACTTTCTTATTGAACGGTCCAAAACCTTGCAGAGCTAATTTATGTGAATTCTTGCAAATGTTGTGCTGCAATCCAGTGCAACACTAATGGAACTTGATCATATTGAATTCAGGGTGTTTTACAATAAATGGTTTCTAAGAATGGGTGGTTTTTTGAGCATGTCATGTTTCTCCTACCTGTGAGCATGGCAAACTGGCCACACTGGACAGAATAGACATTTTCAACCTTGATGATTAGGAGTGTCAATAGTGCTCCAATCCATAAATAGAGATGCTAGCGAGAAGGATCTTGAGGACACTTTTTTATCCACACCTTCCTGTTGAATAACAGTGTAACACAGGGGTCCCTAACCCCCGGTCTGTGGACCAGTATTGGGCCACAGCATGCCAGCAACTGGGTTGCACAAACAAGCAAAGCCCCATCCATGAGATGCAGGCAGCACACAAACTATGCGCTCTCTGGTCCATGGAAAAAACTCTCCACGGAACCGGTCCGAATCTGTTTGGAAGGGACCTTGGAGGTTTTCTAGACCAATCCCCTGCTCTGGCAGGAAACCTTACACCATGTCAGAGAAATGGTTGTCCAATCTTTTCTTAAAAGCCTCCTGTGTTGGAGCACCCACAACCTCTGGAGGAAACTTGTTCCACTAATTAATTCTTCTCATTATCAGGAAATATCTCCTTAGATCTGGGTTACTTCACTCTTTCATTAGTTTCCACCCTTTGCTTCTTGTTCTGCCTTCAGGTGCTTTGGAGAATAAGTTGATCCCCTCTTCTTTGTGGCAGCCCCTCAAATGTTGGAAGACTGCTATCATGTCACCCCTACTCCTTCTTTTCATTACACTAGACCAGACATTTCAAACACAAGGCCTGGGGGCCGGATGCGGCCTGTGGTTTCATGTGGCCCGCGAAGCCCTCCTGGAAACAGTGAGGGAATGGCCCCCACTGCCTTGGCCCTGGCCCTGGCTGTGTTTCTTCCCTGTTTTTCTCCCTCCCTCATCTCAAATATTTTCCCATCACTCTGTACTTAGGAAGGAAGAAAGGAAAGAAGGAAAGAAGGAGAGGAAGGGTCTGAGGGAAGTCCTGCCTTAGTCCTGCCCTGCTGCCCTTTTACTATCCCCTTGCCCCCTCCTCCTGGCCTATCCTGGGGTCTCCCATCCTATTGATAAGGAAGCTTTGGATGGAGATGGAATGGGCCTCCCTCTGACTTTGCCCTTGTACCCATCATGAGCAACCTGGCTAAGGAGAGCAAGCACAGCAGCAGCAGCCTTGAGGAGGAAGTAAGTGCAGCTGGGTGCCCCCTTGGGGAAGTGGGGCTGGGCTTGATGCCATGGGTGCTCGAGGGCCAGGCTGGGCATTTGACCTCTGCTGCCCAGGGCTCCGGGCAGCCTGCATCATCATCCAGCCCCCCACATGGCCTGAAAGGAACGGTGAGGCTCCTCCAGTGGACCATGCCTTGGTACTTGCCCCGGTCCCACCCCCTTCTGCCAGAGACCCTCAGATCTGTCCCACTCCTGCCCAGGCCCCCACAGGCACTCTTGACACAGAGCTGGCCATGCCCACCCAATAGGCCACACCCACTCCACACCCACCCAGTAGGCTGCACCCACCCTGGCCACACACACCCCAAGGGCAACCGCAATGCTGATGCAGCCCTCAATGAAATTGAGTTTGACACCCCTGATCTATATGTTACCAAAACTGGAACCTTCAACTCAGCAAAACAGTGCATTGTAGGGCAACAGTTTTGGAATCAATGTATCTCAAATCAGCCATCTTAAAGAAGGCACCCCGAAATCTTGGGATTCGTTTGTCCCATTGAACTAAAATTTGACAAAGTTGTGGCCTTTTAAGTGCCATCGCTTTCCCATGCCAGTCTGCTGCCCCTCTCAGGCATGGCCAGGCAATTGTCATTTCCAAGGATGCCTGCCAGCTTTCCCTAAGGAAAGACAATGGGGAAGTCGGCAGGAAGTCAAAAGTTGTTCCTGCTTCCACTGTTTTTTTTTTGCCTGCCAGCGGTCGTCACTCTTTCTCTATTTACATAAGGAAATTTCTCTGAAACAACGACCCATCGGGTCACAGTGATAAGCTCCAAAATCCAAAATGATGAGTGATGGGGTTTTTTGTAAGCAATTTCCTTTATTGTTCCTCACCTATGTATTGCTGGGAAAGATGGAGGGCAATAGAAGAATGGGACAACAGAGACAGCAGGCAAGCAAAGTTCTCTTGCCTCCATACCAGCTATGGGAGCCCAATTTGTGATTTCAGAGAAGGAATGAAGGAAAGGTTCTAGAGAATGGCCAACTGACTCCCAGGACAGACATTTACGTGGAGATCCTGTGCCCTCAACCTGTGTCCAAGGTAAGATGTCTTAGATTGAGATCTGAGCTGTTGCACTGTGCAGAAACATCCAAAGGAGACACGGTGATCCTTGTAACGTCATCTCAGAGGCATCTGTTAATGCTAGAACTCTCTCCCAACTTTATTTTATTTTCTGTATTTAATCAAGAAAGTGTCCCGAAGCTTTTGAGGAGCAGGAGAAAGCCATGTTCAGTAGTGGTCCACCTAGGAAGTCCTCCTCTCCCTGTATATGGCAGATGCTTCCAAGAACACCTGTGTTGTGCACCTCTTCCCCACCTCCGTGAATTGAGACGGTACCTCAAAATGTGTCCTCAGCTGCACTCTTTAGGGGAAAATCGATGTCTTTCAGAGAGGTTGATCTGCCATCACTGATCTTATTGAGGACTTTTTTGAGGACTGTTTCCTAGCAGCCATGCTTGGAAAAATCATGCTCTTTTTGCCTTCAACTTGCCGTACAAGATTTATTTTTAAATCATTTAATGTCTGCTTTTTTTTGCCCTTATACTTTTGACTCACTCCCTTCCTTCTTCCAGCTTTTCTCTTCTTTATTCTTGCTTTGTATTCATATTCTGATCTTTTTTTTTTTTAAATTAACCCCAAGGGATTGAGAACCTCTAGCTTGGTATATCAATTTTCAATTTAATTGTAAGAACAAATCAGTGAAATAGTCAAGAATTTTACCTCACCAATGAGTAGTTCAGCTTGTATCTCTGTTCCCAGCTAAGAATATTTCTCCTTCTTTGCTGAGAGAGAGAGAGAGAGAGAGAGAGAGAGAGAGAGAGAGAGAGAGAGAGAGAGAGAGAGAGAGAGAGAGAGAGAGGTGAGATTCTGTCATATGCAATTCTGTCATGACTCATCTGAGAACGGATTGCAGTTGAGGTGTCTGTTGTAATTCTCCAATGGATGTTTTACAACTCCAATGGATGGCGGGGGAGGCAGCTGCTATCATGAGTCTGACTGGGTTGAATTTTACTACTACTGCCTTATGGGAACTCTAAAAAAAGTTGTAACCAAGCAAAGAAATATTCTGGCATCTGATCTTCTCTAAATCTGCCCTCAGCAACCTTTTAACCAGTCTAAGCTCTCCCTTCCTTCCTTCTCAGGGAAATCAATCATGCAGTGGAACGCTCCTTTTCCTCCAATTTATCATCATCATTATAATCATTGCAGTGGCACTTTATGTTTTGCCCATCCTGAATGATTACCTGCTTTTATCACATCTGTAGGAATTGCTCTTCTGGATAATTAATTAGAATAGAATAGAATAGAATAGAATAGAATAGAATAGAGTAGAGTAGAGTAGAGTAGAGTAGAGTAGAGTAGAGTAGAGTAGAGTAGAATTAGAATAAGAACTACAATTAGAATAGAACAGAATTAATAGAATAGAATTAGAATTAGAATAGAACAGAATGAATAGAATAGAACAGAATGAATAGAATAGAATAGAATAGAATAGAATAGAATAGAATAGAATAGAATAGAATAGAGTAGAGTAGAGTAGAGTAGAGTAGAGTAGAGTAGAGTAGAGTAGAGTAGAGTAGAATTACAATTAGAATAGAATAACATAGCATAGCATAGAGAAAACAATAGGGAATAAGAATAAAATAGAATAGAGAATAACAATAGTGAATAAGAATAGAACAGAATAGAATAGAGAATAAGAATAGGGAATAAGAATAGCATAGCATAGCATAGCATAGCATAGCATAGCATAGCATAGCATAGAATAGAATAGAATAGAATAGAATAGAATAGAATAGAATAGAATAGAATAGAATAGAGCAGCAGCTACCAAATTGTTTGGGGACTGTGTTGGGCTTCACGGATCACAAATTATTCAGGCAGGTTAGTATGGAATTTAGTCAGGACTACTCTTATCTCAAATCTTTGCATTTTTTAAACATTCCCCCATTAACCTTGGCTAAATCATTTTGCCTCTGGGCAAAGGTAACCATTAGATGCAGATTTAAGAGCTCCCCCCACCCTTGTATTTAATACTTTATTTGTTGCTTCTGTTTTTTATGTGTATGTTTGCTTAAAAAAGTAGAATCAAAAGATGAACTCGGGGAGGGTGAGCTGATATCTCCATCTGTAGCACTTTTCCCAATCTGGTGCAATAGTGATAGGCACCTTGGTGCAATCCCAAAATATCTGGAGCACCACTGGAGCACTATTGGCGTTGACAGAATCATCATCAGTCCATATCCAAAGGCAGCATCACTTGGAACAGCTGGCATCCTGTGAGGATACCTTTAACATCATTAAGCAGCAGCATCTGCCTATCCCAGATGCTTGGGGAGCACTCAAAACATTGGACAAAAATGCCAAATCCAGTCTAAACATCTGGCTGATTGTACCATGAATCATAAATCATAATTATTCCCAAGCTGGACTGCCAACTTTTCAGCTGACTCAAAAGCGATGCCTTTGAGAGCAGGTGATAGATGAAAATTAGCCCAAGTTTATAGTCCTCACTGCTGATTTCTGCAGATCAAGTCACTGCTGAAGAATTTAGCGATTCCCTTAGCAACCCTAAAAAACTGCACCAACCAGGAGCACCAACCAGTTCTCAGACCAGCTACTGTAAGCAGCTCGTGTTTCTTCCATGCAGACGGTTTCAGTCCTGATACAAATTTGCTCTTGGTTGGTGCATTTTTCCTGAGTGCTCAGGCATGTGTAACAAACGAGGCCTGAAGCCGCCGAATGCAAAACTAAAAACAGCATTACTGCAGGCACTAACTGAACCCCTTTCAAAGGAAAATCAATCCAGAGCAGGCCAGAGAACTGATTCATCCTCCTTATTGCCTGTCTGTAGAATTTCCTCTAAACAGAGAGGATTTTTTCCTAAACTGGGAAATCCATACCATAGATTAAGCATCATGGGATATAATAGCAAATCTGAGATGCCCCATGCCAGTTTCCATTTAGCAAGAAAGCAAACCATTGTCAAGCTAAGTGTGAACCTCTCCTTTGCTCCTTGCAGAGAAGAGAGAATTTGGGCAAACAGATTTTTTTCCCCTCCACCCTGAACCAGAGTGACAGGACAAGCTAACCCCTGCTGAAATGATATCTTCTCACTATTTAGAAGTTCTGCCTCTATTGCGTCTGATCTCCCAACCCAGGGAAGCTGGAAATCAGAAGCACCCTTCCTAGCAGAAAGGATAAAAGATTATTCAACTGTAGCAAGGAGTTTCTTTGGCAACAACCCAACTGTGGCCAGCAAGGCAAATAGGATAACGATGAGCTCTGGATCTGCTTTCATTGTTTCGTGTCTCACTTCTCCAGTCTGTCCTGTTCTGCGGCTTGGCTTGGTAAACATTCCTAGTTCTGAGTCTCTGTCCCATTTGATTGAGACAGACGGCTTGGCCTAAAACCTGCTCGGCAGCTCCAGGATGAAAGCAGCTGGTGATGCAACCTATCCATTACTAAGGACTCAGTGGTAGTCAACCTGGTCCCTACCACCCACTAGTGGGCATTCCAGCTCTTTTGGTGGGCGGTAGGGGTTCAATCGAGCCGTTTAAATTTTCGGATCCATCGAGCCCTCCGATCGGCTCACAGAGCTTTCCAGCAGACGCGGGGTGTTAGCCTCAGCTGTGCAACCACCCACGGAGCTCTCGGAGACCAGAGAGCCTCGCCGAAGCGCGCCGTCATCGCAAGGCTCCCGTCGACTTTCTCGACAATCCGGATCGCAGCAGCGGCTGCGCAATGAGATAAAACTGCAAGTGCCTCATTTTCGGCTCCGGGGGGTGGAAATTAAAGGCACAACAAACAACAAGCTTCCCCTTAGGGCCCCTCAAGGCTGGGAAGGCCCAGCCCAAATACAAGCGGCCGCTAATTTTGGCGCGGCCGCCATTTTGAGAGCCGCACAGAGCCCTCAGTCATAGAGGTTTCATCTCTGGCAAGAACCAGGCTCTCTCTTCATCCTGCTGTGACAGGCACGGATCGGGGGCAAACCAGACTCCACTGGGCATTCCCTCAAGACCAAGGTAGAGGCCATGTCTCAAAAAAAGAAATACGCTCGTGGCTATTTGCCAGAGTATCTGAAGATGGGTTTCATAGAATCTGTTGTAAATAAACAACACCCAATGTGTCATAAAACATTATCCAATGAGGCAATGAAGCCAAGTCGATTGCGAGAACATCTTTCTACAAAGCATCCAAATGATAAGGACAAGCCCATTGAATATTTTCAGGAAATATATAAAAAATTTCAAAATCATTCAACAATCATTGCATCATTTAAGAAACAACATGCAGCGAACGAAGATGGATTAATTTGCGCTTATCGCATTTCACAATTAATTGCAAAAAGTGGTGAAAGCTATAATATTGGAGAAACAGTAATAATACCCTCTATAAAAGAATTTATTTCAACAGTAATGCATCAGGATATACCTGAAAATTTAAAAACGTTGCCCCTAAGCGATAGCACAGTAAAGCGATGAATTGATGAAATCGCAGTTAATGTTGAAAAAAAACTGATAAGTATTCTCCAAAACACTTCATTTTCTATGCAATTGGACGAGTCTACCACTGCAGATAATAATGCTTTATTGATGGCATATGTACGTTATTTTGATGAAAACAATACATTACAAGAAGAAATGCTATTCGCAATAAATCTCATTACAGATACAAGAGGATTATCTATATTTAATACTGTGAAATCATACTTTACAAAAAATAATATTCCTTTGAATAATATTGTTGCATGTGCTACTGATGGAGCACCATCAATGGTAGGTTGCTATCGTGGATTTGTTGCTTATTTGAAGGAAGAAGTGCCAAATGTTTTATGTATTCATTGTGTGGTGCATAGACAACATCTTGTAGGAAAACATCTAAGTACAACTCTCCATTCATCATTAAATATAATAATTCAAGCCATAAACAAGATCAAATCCAAACCAAAAAATGATAGAATGTTTTGACAGCTTTGCCAGGACAATAATGAAGATTTTATTATGTTACTTTTGCACACAGAAGTTCGGTGGCTGTCAAAGGGTACATCTTTGGCTCGTTTTGTAGCATTATGTGATAGTGTCATACAATTTTTTGAAAGTAATAATGAGACCAATCTGTGTCAACAGTTAAAAACAGTAAAGAATGATGCCTTTTATTTGACAGATATTTTCAAGAGATTTCATGATGTCAATTTGCAGCTTCAGGGAGCTAATAAGACTCTTATAGGTTGCCAAAGTATTTTGTCATTATTTATTGACAAACTTAAACTACTTCGTTATAATCTATTGAAGAGAGAATTTCATCAGTTTCCTGAATTATCATCTATAAAAGATGATGTAACTCCAGAGGATATTGACAGATTTAGTAGCCACCTCAACAAACTTAAATTGGACATGGAAAAACGATTTGAAGATATTTTGAAATTGAAGGTGTATGACTGGATGAAAAATCCTTTTACCACAAATATTGAAGAGGCTGATATAACTTGCCAAGAAGAACTGTTAGAAATTAGATATGATGAAGAAAGTAAACATAAATTTGATAGTGGTGGATATGAAAACCTATGGCAAAGTAAAAAAAATGCCTGCCTTATATCCAAATATGTGGAAAATGATATTCAGTTTATTGATACCTTTCCCTACCTCATATCTTGTGGAATCAGGCTTTAGTGCTGTTAATCATATTATGACCAAAGAAAGAAACCGCCTGAATATTTCCGAAAGAGGAGACCTTCGTTTGTTCCTTACAAAAATTGAGCCAGATATCCAGTATTTAGTTTCACAGCATCAGCCTCAGGGATCTCATTAATAATTTAATTAATTAAATGTAATTTCATCAGACTTCCTGTTTCTACAGTGGGGCAAAAAAGTATTTAGTCAGCTACCAATTGTGCAAGTTCTCCCACTTAAAAAGATGAGAGAGGCCTGTAATTGTCATCATAGGTAGACCTCAACTATGAGAGACAAAACGAGAAAACAAATCCAGACAATCACATTGTCTGATTTGGAAAGAATTTATTTGCAAATTATGGTGGAAAATAACTATTTGGTCATCTACAAACAAGCAAGATTTCTGGCTCTCACAGACCTGTAACTTCTTCTTTAAGAGGCTCCTCTGTCCTCCACTCATTACCCGTATTAATGGCACCTGTTTGAACGTGTTATCAACCTCAGTCACACTCCAAACTCCACTATGGTGAAGACCAAAGAGCTGTCAAAGGACACCAGAAACAAAATTGTAGACCTGCACCAGGCTGGGAAGACTGAATCTGCAATAGGCAAGCAGCTTGGTGTGAAGAAATCAACTGTGGGAGCAATAATTAGAAAATGGAAGACATACAAGACCACTGATAATCTCCCTCAATCTGGGGCTCCACGCAAGATCTCATCCCATGGGGTCAACATGATCACAAGAACGGTGAGCAAAAATCCCAGAACCACACAGGGGGACCTAGTGAATGACCTGCAGAGAGCTGGGACCAACGTAACAAAGGCAACCATCAGTAACACACTACACTGCCAGGGACTCAGATCCTGCAGTGCCAGAAGTGTCCCCCTGCTTAAGCCAGTACATGTCCGGGCCCGTCTGAAGTTTGCTAGAGAGCATTTGGATGATCCAGAAGAGGACTGGGAGAATGTCATATGGTCAGATGAAACCAAAGTATAACTGTTTGGTAGAAACACAACTCGTCGTGTTTGGTAAGTAATTATTATTATATGCTTTAACTTGCTATAACTCTGCTTTATAAATTTTATAAAGTAAAGTTACTTCCCTACTTTATAAATCACCATTACTGTGGAATTGGTGGGCGGTTAGAAAATTTTACTAATAACAGAGATATAAAAGTGGGCGGTAGGTATAAAAAGGTTGACTACCCCTGACTAAGGTGGTGCCTGAGAGCACAATCAGTTACCCTTTGTCGCTGGTTGGTTTGGAGGAAGATCTGAGGACTGGTGGTGATTGGGAACAGAGGCAGTACTAGGGGCAGCATAAGGCTCAGTCACAGGGGGAGTGAATGCTGTTCTAACTGAAGGATGGGTGCAAAGTGCTGAAAACTGGATTGCACATGGCAGAGAAGAGATGTAATTAATTAATTCAGAATATAGTTGGAAGGGACCTTGGAGATCTCAAGCAGGAGACCCTATCCCATTTCAGACAAGTGGCTGTCCAGTCTCTTCTTAAAAGCCTCCAGTGCTCCACAACTTCTGGAGGCAAGCTGGCTAATTGTGTTCACTGTTAGGAAGTTTCTCCTTAATTCCAGGTTGCTTCTCTCCTTGATGAGTTTCCATCCCTTGTGTCTTGTCCTGCCTTCAAGTGCTTTGGAAAACAAGTGGATCTCTTCTGCTTTGTGGTCAATGTCTTTGAGAGGAAGATTCTGCGTTAAGTGCTGGTATTAAACCTTGTAAGCTGAGTCTTTCAGTGGCTATTTGCAGAATTTATACATCACATTTTCAGAACTTCTGATGCTGTTTTCTGGTAGTACAAATACACAAGAGTGAGTCTGGTGTGGTGGTTAAGGTGCTGGCCTAGAAATCAGGAAACTCTGAGTTCTACTCCTGCCTCAAGCGCAAAAGCTGACTGGAGGACTTTGGATCAGTCTTGAGGAGACTCTGAGTTCTGGCATGAAAGCCAAATGGGTGACTTTGGGCCAGTCATTCTTTCTCAGTCCAATCCACCTCACAGGTCGTTGTTGTGGGGAAAATAGGAGGAGAAAGGAGTACTAGGCATGTTTGCTGCCTTGAGTTATTTATAAAGGCAGAATAAAAAAACCCAATCAAATAAATGCATTCCTACTGGCATGCAATAACACCCACAATGTACACCAGACATGTCAAACACAAGGCCCGGGGGCCGGATATGGTCCGCAAAGCCATCTTGGAAACAGTGAGGGAACAGCCCCCGCTGCCTTGGCCCTGGCCCAGGCTGGCCGGCCGGGAGCCAATGTACAATTTTGTGGTGACCATCTATGCTGAAACGCATTCAGTCTTAACTCCACAAGGTCATCTGGAAACAGCGAGGAACCAGCCCCTGCTGTGTCAGCCCCGCCCCCTGGGTGCATGCTGGGGAGGGGTCACCCTTTGTGAGGAAGGAAGAAATGGACCATGCCTTGGCGCTTGCCCCAGTCCCCCCCCCCTTCTGCCAGAGACCCTCAGATCTGTCCCACTCCTGCCCAGGCCCCCACAGGCACCCTTGACACAAATGATGTAGAGCTGGCCACGCCCACCCAGTAGGCCACACCTACGCCACCCACGCCCACCCAGCAGGCCGCACCCACCCTGGGCACACCCACCCAGCCCTCCCCCGAGGGCAACTGCAATGCTGATGCGGCCCTCAATGAAATTGAGTTTGACACTGAACCGGTTGTTCACATATTTGAATCCCGCAACTGGTCTCAACATCTTTTTTATATTGTGGCAAACAAAACTGGATTCAATATTCCAAGTGTGGTCCTACCAAGGGATTATAAAGCGGTACCAACACTTCATGGGCTCTTGATTCTATCCCTCTGTTGGCTTTTTTGGCAGCTGCAGCACACGGCTGGCTCCTTTTCAAGTGACCGTCCACTAGCACTCCAAAATCCTTCTCACAGTCAGTGCTATAGAGCCAGGGGCCTCTACTCTGCCTGATCACAAGTATGGTTCCTCCTGAAATGTTACCACAATAATTTCAACCCAGTGGTGATTTTGAACCTCATTTGTTACCCCATTAATAGATGGGAATTACTGACACGCAAAGCTTCTGCTAAACATGGGCCCCACATAGGAACACAAATCAAGTTTTCCTTCACCATCAATATGACAAAATTACCTTACTCATCTTATTGGACTGTGTGCACGTTTTCCCTTTCTCCAACTTCTTGTGTAAGTCGATGTTGTCATCCTCAACTCCACTTCCACCTCCTCAGCAGAATTCTTCAAACTCATTATCCAAGGTAGGCATACTCCAGGAACTATAAATGTCTCACACTGCTTTCCCTAGACACAGTCGATTCACACTGTCATCATGATGTCTGCTGGAATCCTTGTCCTGTGCCTCCTCTCTTCAGTCATCTCAACAGGTAAGTCACACAAGGGTAAATTTGGGAGGGAAGAGAAGTCTGGAAGAATTTTGACTAAATTGTGGTTAAGGATTTCTCCAAAACAGGGGAAGAACTTCAATTTTGGGTTCTTTCAAGCAATCTCTATACTTTCAATTGTCAGTAAAGGAATGGTTGTAAGTTGAGGACTACCTGTAATTATCTCATTACACATCTCGAACATTGCTAGAAATACAGCATCACTAATTAAAAATTGCTTTCCTTCCTTCCTCCCTCCCTTTTTCTTTCTTTCTCTTTCTTTCTCTTTCTTTCTTCCTTTCTTTCTTTTTCTTTCTTTATTCCTTCCTCCCTCCCTCCCTTCCATCATTTCTTCCTTTTTCTTTTTTTTCTTTTTCTTTCTTCTTTCTTCATCATTTCTTTTTCTTGCTAACTTCCTACCTTCCTTCCTTCCTTCCTTCCTCCTCCTCCTCCTCCTCCTCCTCCTCCTCCTCCTCCTCCTCCTCCTCCTCCTTCTTCTTCTTCTTCTTCTTCTTCTTCTTCTTCTTCTATCTGCAGAGGCATCTCTGAAATGCCAGACCTGTTTTGCCTGCGGGGATCAATGCAGAAATGAGGACATGAAGTTGGTGGAATGTGGAGCGGACGAAAAATATTGCCTTACATATTCCTTTCGCAGCACTATGAGTGAGTGAAATGCACTTTCAGTATTAATGATGGCTGCCATTTTCATCCTTTGGTCCCCAGAGCATCAAGGAGTAACTTATAGGCCATGGTGAGAGTCACAACAGATCTTTCTCCATACCTGGGCGGTTTCCTAGGTCTGGTGGCCACCAATCCAGGAACAGAACAATATATGTTATTTTTATCATACTGCACCTCATTCACCTCAAAACATTATTGCTATTTCCATTAATTCCATTTTATCTCAGCATACCTGGAGGCAGCAACCCAACATATGAATAAGCCTTCCTATCCAAAACTTAAATCTTCTCAGCCGGTTAGAATTGATCTTCAGATGCATCTGAGTTTAAACCTTTAAATTGAAAGCCTTGATGTTTTCATTTCTCTGTTATCAGCCACAATGGGCTTTTGTTTTTTTCTGATTAAATTTTGCAGCCCGACCTCCACTCTCCTTTACTGCCAAGTCATGTGCAAAAGCGGAGCAATGTTCTAATGCTTATTATGGCAGAACGTCAGTAGCCGGAAAATACGAGCAGACGAGAATAGCATGTTGTGAGAACGATGGCTGTAATACTGCACCTCTTCCCAGTAAGTAACCTAAGATTAAAATATCCATTCTAACAGCCAGCAGATTCTCCATTTGAAAGAGTAGATTCTCATTGCTTTCAGCATCTTGTATATTTGTTTTTCTAAGCATGAAAATGCTTAGAAAAAAGTAGCGAAAAGCAGGACAGCGTTTTTAGAAACCCCCTCCAGCATCAGTGGAATGATCTGGTTCCTTCTGACAGAAATCGGAAGGCGTAAGAGGGGAGGAGATTAAAGTTTTATTTTGCATTATTTCTAAAGACTCCACTGTTCTAGTTTCCAAGTAAAAGGCATTGAGATGAAGCGGAGTAACAAAAACAGTCTTCCTTTATTGCAATTCACCAACAGAACAGAGAACAAAATGGCGCAGGCCCTTTTATAGTCCCCTGGCAGGGACAGCGTCAGCCAATCATTCCACGGGATTCTCTCACCTTGCGCATGCACACAAGGCTGGAGACAGCCTATCTGGTCTTGGGCAACCACATGGTCATCCCGGGTCTTTTTGCAGCTTCCTGAGCCTGCTGAGCAATTCAGCAGACCCACGATATAACACCCCTCCCCTCTAGGATAAAACAATAATACTTCATGTTTTATTTCTCTTAATATACAACAACCCTTCAATAGAGTGTGTTCTGATTTATAGATAACTAGTAGGCTTTCCCATACTTGACAGGAACCTCACATAGTCTTTTAAGTGTTTGGGTGGACCCTTGGTCTGTTCTGACCTTCTTGGAGCAAGTGTGTGTGCTTGGCCTGCCAGCTCGCCTGCCAGGCTAGGCAGACCAGGACTTTGATGCCCCATAGACCCAGGCAACCCTCCATGCTGCTGACTGGCTGGATCCTCTGAACCCCAACCAGTTCCTTGGGGGGTGGAATTTCCCAAGTCCAGTGGTGGTAGAATTCCCCAAGTCCAAAATGGACCTCTCTTGGGAGCACTGTCCCTCGAGCCCAAGACCAGCTGCTGGCCTGAGTAGCTGATTGATAGCAATTTCCCATTGACCCAGTGCCTGTGCCAGAGTCAGGAGCCGCCTCCATGGCAAAAACCCCTTCTGGAACATGTGCTGCGGCATGTGAAGGTCCGCTTTGGTGGAGAGACTGTGGTCCACAATCGTAATTGTGGTCCTCCTCCCCCCCCCCGAGAGCAGAGTAGGGTCAGACCCCAGGAATGCCATGGAGCGTACCTTCCATCATGCTCTGGAAAATACCAGGCACTACATTAACCCTAAACTGCAGCCTTTTTACTATAAAAGCTCCCCGATGCATTACAATTGTTTGGGCCTCAGCCGTTGCCTCATCAACTGGTAACTGTTGATAGGCCTGAGCCAAATCAAGTTTTGCAAAGACACAGCCTCCTTTGAGGGAGGCCAGAATGTGGCTCACCACCAGCACCAGGTAGGCGTGCTGCTGCAAAGCTTTGTTAAGTGTACATTTGTAATCCACACAAATTCGGATTTCTCCATTTGCCTTCATAGGCGTGATTATGGGGGTTTCCCATGAACTACTGTTCACAGGCTCTAAGATTCCCTGCTGGAGCAGCTTGTCCATCTCTGCATCAATTTTGTTTTTTAATGCAAAGGGCACCCTTCGTGTCTTAATCCTAATGGGTGTGATGGCTGGGTCTAAACGTAAGGCAATGGGAGGCCCCTTGTACGAGTCAAGCTCTGAACTGAACACATCAGCAAACTCCTTGCAAACTCCTGCAAGGCCTGATGTTTGCAGACTGTGAAGTCCAGTCACTTGAATCCCAAGGGCCTCAAACCAATCGAGTCCAATAAGATGCATGTGATCACCCCCAACTACCATCATGTCTAGCAACCCTTCAAAACACCTACGCTGCACCTTGAGCGTGGCCTCCCCCTTCATGCTGACTCAGGAATTCTGGAAATCAGTAAGGATTAAATTTGATGGCCTGAGTTTAACTCGCATGCCACTTCTGCTGTAAATCTTTTTAAAAGTGTCTTGCGAAATGGTCAATTGAGCGGACCCTATGTCCAACTCCATCGACAAGGGGACCCCTTGCAACTTCACATCAATGTGAAGCTTCTTCCTAAGTGACCTATGAGCCCCTGTTTTGAATATGCTCCTGCGCGATGTGCAGAAACCCACCCTGTGCTGGCTGGGGACCCTGGTACCTTTCTGAAGCAATTCTTCCAAAGACCAGTCCTTCTGGTGACCCAAACAGATGGAGGCAATGTGGCGTTGCCTGCCACGTACCTGGCAAATGGCGGAGTTGACTGGCAATTGGAGCGCCTGTGGCGTCCTCCACATCCGAAACACCAAGGGAATGAGGTTGCCTTGTCTTTGCGCTCTTGAGGCCTTTTCTCCGCTGCTTGCTGAGGTCTGTCCACCTCCTCTTCTGGATCCTGTTCGGATTCTTCCTGAGCAACCTCTTGATGGACGGAGACCACCGCTGGAGGGTTCTTGGCGAACCGCAAGGCCTTCACAGTGCCGCCCGTTGCTTCTTCGGCTGCAATCTCTCTCAAGGCATCTTGGAAAGAGATATCTTCTTTGGTGAAGATCTTCTGCTGCAGCTCACGACTTCTCAGCCCACAAACTAAATGATTCTGCACCCTCTCTTCCAGATCCTTGAATTTGCAGGGCCTGGCTGCTTATCAGAGTGCAGCAATAAAGTCTGCAGCAGACTCACCAGGCCTCTGGTCCTTCTGCTTGAATGCCTGTCGCCATGCAATCACTGAGAGCTTGGGTTCGAAGTGTTCTCACAGCATCTTCTTCAATTCAGCATAAGCAATTGATTTCAAGTGGTGCTGGGGCAACTAGATTCTCGGCAATATTGAAAGTCTCTTGCCCACAGACACACATCAAAGTAGCAGCTTTGAGGCTGTCTTCCTGGATTTGATTTATCCAAAAGTACTTCTCCACCCGGGCCACGTAAGAACTGCAGCGTTCTGGATGAGCTGTGTCAAACTCCGACAGACGGCCTAGTTTGGACATCGTTACAGCCTAGAGCTTCGTCAACGCCTCCTGCTGCAAAGTTTGAGAAGGGGTCCCTCTTGCCAAGCTCACCTCCAGCGTTCTCTTACTGGCAGGCAGAGTTGCAATCTCCGGACGCCGAATTTCTCAGCACTTAAGGCCTCCTCTGGTGAGTCGGCCTAGCTTCTTTTGTTGTTTTCCTTGCAGCGCATCCCACCTTCGTTGCCAATGTTCTGTTTCCAAGTAAAAGGCATTGAGACAAAGTGGAGTAACAAAAACAGTCTTCCTTTATTGCAATTCACCAACAGAACGGAGAACAAAATGGCGCAGGCCCTTGTATAGTCCCCTGGCAGGAACAGTGTCAGCTCATCATTCCACAGCATTCTCCCACCTTGCATATGCACGCAAGGCTGGAGACAGCCTGTCTGCCCAGGCCTTTGTACAGCTTCCTGAGCCTGCTGAGCAATTCAACAGGGCCAGAACATAATATACACTATGTCCTTAAAGTTCATTAAGAAATTGTGCATTCCAAATTTCACACTCTACTCCAGTAGGAACACAAGGTGATTTGCTATTTGGGGAAAACAAATCTTTTCCTGACTGAGAATTATAAGAACCATAGTCAAAATGCTTAGAGGGCACTTAGTTGGGCTATAAATACTTCAGAAAGGATTGTGGCTGTGAAACTATTTGCTACTTCAGAAGCTTCCTTTCTGCAGTTCCAGGGCGTGACATCCTTAAACCCAACGGGCGTGTCTGCCCTGGCTCTTTCAAGCGAAATGGTGTTTCTGAAGAAAGTGGATCCGTTCTCTGTCTCGGGGATGAGGACCAATGTTTCAAATTGAAATTCGGTATACGTGCACGTGAGCAACTTATTCTTTCTCAATTTGGGGAGGAACTTTCTACAAAAAAATAAAATTAAGCATACGGGAAATGAAAGAGAAACATAAACAAAGTAAAACCAATAGGAAATCATTCTTTGGGGGAATATTTCATTCATTGGCAATGTTCAGGTTTTTTTTTTAAGTGCATAGGAGAAGAATACAGATTTAATCTGGATTAAAGCAGATTTAATAATATAGGAACAGTTATACTACTAATAATGATAAAATTGGAAGGGGTCTTGTAGGTCATCTAGTCCAACCCCCTGCTCTGGCAGGAAACCCTATACTATTTCAGACAAATGGATGTCCAGTCTCTCAGTTGACAGAATGGGGGTAGGACATGCCTCAGGGGAGAGACTGCCCAAGATTATGGGCTACCAAACAAAGACCTGTCACCTCACCTGCTATTTATTTACCTCACAAGGAAAGGGAATGCTCAACAGGCCTTGTCTAGATGACCAGACAGATACAGTACATACTTTTGTTAATGTATCTCAATGCTACACCATTAAAAGTGAAGAGAAAACTAAGAAATGTTTCCTAAATCCTTTATTCTCCCTCTTCCCAGTTTCAGCATTCTTTTCAACAATCAGTGTCCAGGGATGTACAACCAGGAATTTCTGTTCCTACCCAACAGGAAAGACGAAAGAAGCAAATGGATTAATCATTTTCAGCCTTAAAAAATTAAAATGCCAGAATCCTGTTGGACTGGAAGGATGGAGCGGCCTTTCAAAAACATTTGTTTGAAATTGGAATTAAGGGCTTTAATCCAAAGAGCAGTAAGAATTTGGGATGAAAGACACTCAAGTTTGAGATTAAAGTTTAAGATTTGAGTTGGTGATGGGTGATGGGATTTAATTACTACACTTCGATAGTCTAGCTCACTCTGAGGTTCTTTCTTAACTTTCAACTGTCATTAAGCTGTAATCAAAATAAACTACCGGTAAGAATGCAAATAATCGTGTTTTGTGTAGTTCATTCAAGCGATTAAACAAGTGGCAGGAGATATTTATTTTAATAGCTTTTTATCTCATCTCTATTATTTTTATAAATATGTAATACTTCTTTCTCCTCCTGTTTTCCTCATGACCCCTACCGTATGTGAGGTGGATTGGGCTGAGAGAGAGGGCCTGGCTCAAAGTCAGTCAGCTTTCATGCTTAAGGCAGGACTAGAACTCACAATCTTCTGATTTCTAGGATGGATGGTTTCTCTCATAGCATCCATTCTTAGGTATTCATATCAATAATCTCAAGGAATTTTCTTTTGAAAGACCTTCTGTAGTTCACCCTTGGGAGTCAAGAGGGGGATAAAAGTATTTTACCCTGGATAATCTGGTATGCTTATTGAGATAATTTATATAGCTTCCATTCTCTTAATGTCTCTGGATGCTTTACCAACATTAATTAAAAATCTGTTGGAGGTAGTAATTTGTATTATGCAAGAACTAGTAAAGCAATTAAGTTAAAGCAAGTCAAAGAGTGGGTGTCATTGGAAATCAGCTTGGAATGGTCCAGGGGTTCCATTTTTATTTATTTATTTATTTATGAGACTTATATACCGCTTTAAGTGCAAGCACTGTCTAAGCGGTGTACACCAGTAAGCAATGTATATATATATTTACATTGCCCCAAACAATCTGGGTCCTCATTTTACCTACCTCGGAAAGATGGAAGGCTGAGTCAACCTTGAGCCGGTGAGATTTGAACCGCTGACCTGCTGAACACAGTCAGCTAAAGTGGCCTGCAGAACTGCACTCTAACTGCTGCGCCACCTTGGCTCATCCTGAGATCACAAGCTCTTCTAGAACTGTGTCTCTCAACCTCAGCAATTCAACATGTGAAAACCTCAACTCCCAGAATTCTCCAGCTAGACTTTATGTCTGGGAGTTGGTACACAATGTTAAAGTTGCTGAGAACATGATCTACACAGAAATGTAAAAAATCAGAATAACAGAATAACAGAGTTGGAGGCAACCTTGGAGGTCTTCTAGTCCAACCCCCTGTTCAAGCAGGAGACCCAGTGGTGGGATTCAGATATGTGAATACCGCTTCTGGAAGTTCATTCTGGGCCTGGGCAACAAAAAATAGCTACCAGTTCTGCCAAACTGGTGCGAAGTGGCTGAGTCCCACCACTGAGGAGACCCTATATCCCATCTGCTTTGAAATGTCCAATGGTTGCATTCACACAACAAGCTTAATCAGGTCAGTTACAAACTTAAATCAGCATTCCCATATGTGTAATTAGCAGGACTTTGTTTGTCATAGAACGCCCAGAACAGAGTTCCAGCACCTTTTTTGGATGGAACCTTGTACCATAGGCATCTTTTGTTTTTACAAAAAAGCACTGGTAATTAGTATTTAAATATGGTTAGGTTCTAGTGTAGACATCATCTCTGGAATTCCCCAATAGTTTCCCACAGCTAGCCCTGTTCCAACATCACCCAAAAATAGACAGGGGCTACCATCTAGTGCAAGATTTCTCCACCTCCACAACTTTACAAAATGTGGACTTCAAGTCCCAGAACCCCCCAGCTGTAATGCTGAGGTTGAAAAACATTTGAAGTTGCTTTTTAACAACACTTAAAGTTGTATTAAGAGACTCTCTTAAAGTTGCAGAGGTTGAGAAACACTGATCTAGTGAGACACACTAGATATCTGGTCTATAAGCAAAATATGATGAATCACAAGGGAGGAAAAATGGAAAAAGAAAAGAGGAGGAGGAGGAGGAGGAGGAGGAGGAGGAGGAGGAGGAGGAGGAGGAGGAGGAGGAGGAGGAGGAGATCCACTGGATGTCTTCATGTAGATTTAACCATGTCACCTGCAGTAACAACTAGGTTTGAATAGTTTCAACATTGGATAATTGTGATTTAGTGGCCTACCATATTGCATGATTCCATTTAGTTAGACAATATTGCAGTTGTGCAAATAAAGAAAATGGAACGACCATGTTGTGAGTAAATACAGCTTCTGTTTTTCACAGTTAAGTAAAAAAGTTGAACCTCGCCCAATTCCAATTCTTCATCAATTAAAGGGGAAGGTAAAATTTCTTGAGTGGCTGGCTGAGGGCTGCAGTGCAAAATGTTGAGTGGGGCCAGGGTGCAGGTATCAAAACACTCAAAGTGCTCCTCCCTTTATATTTCACACTTACATACAGTGAAAGTTGACAACCATGTTCAAACCCAGTAAAATCACCCTGATGTCCTCTACTCACACTTTGCCAATCTGGCTCTTCTGAAAGAAATGAGTTTGTGGACCCTTCACAGGGCAGGGTCCACATCTTCCCCACTGATCAGGACCAAAGAAACTAGGAACTGGGTGCATAAATCAATCCCATGCCAAACTCCTTCCTTCAGGTTTCAGGTTGAGTGTTTAGCCACTGGAAAACTAGTACCAGAGTTTGCCAGCCTTTCTCAGTTCTTTGGAAAATCAAAGGTACAGCAAAGTGTCTGAGAGGGAAGCTGAAAGCAGACCAACAGCGTAGAAGAAGTAGGGAGGATCACAGAAGATGACCAGGCAGGCAGAAACTCAGAAGCAAATATTAAGAAGGAACAGCCCCACTAGAAAGGACTGGACCAAGTTGTACCAAGAAACAATTCCTGATGCAAAACTGCACATGTTGGTTGTGACTTCAACGTTGCGGCCAGCAACAAACAATGCCACCGCTCCCATGTCGCAGAAATTCTTGGTAGCACATCCTGTGAAGGCAACCTGTTGGTCCTTGAATTCTTCTGCATTGGAAGGATGGAAAGGAAAAGGATTAACCAGGTTGAATGGACAGAACTATCTCTAGAATTCTTCAGAGAATAAGAGAGAGTTCCCGATTCTGCTGCGTTTCCGTATATTTATTAACATGGTTGTAAATTCACTTTGACAAAGATGAAGTCAAGAGCTAGCTCTTGACCCAGTCTTCACACTTAACAACCATTGCAGCATCCCCACAGTCATGTGATCCAAACTTGGCTGCTTGGCAACCGGCATGCATTTACCATGGGTTGCAATGCTCCAGGTTCATGAGATTGTCATCTGAAAGCTTCTGATGTGCAAAGTCAACAAGAGAAACACAATTTGCTTAATAATCATAATACTACTTAACATAACATAATAATAATACTTAACAACTGCAGTGATTCACTTAAGAATTGAGGCAAACCCCCCCACCACTACCCCAAAAAAAAAATTGGGTGCAACTTATTTAACAATCACCCTGCTTAGCAATACGAATTCTGGTCCCAAAATGTGGTTTGAAGTTGACGATGACTTATCAACAGTAGAATTCCAATTGACAAAAGATTTTGCTCTTCACCATAGCCGCTCCTCTTTCTATCTACCATATTTTCCGTGTATAAGACACTATTTTTTTCCTGCAAACACTCTCTTCAAAAATCAGGTGCGTCTTATACATGGAAAAATAATGGTAACCTCCGCAGTCCAGGACATGCCTGTATGCGTTGCCATGCCGCCTGGTGCAGGTGTCAATTTCTGCGGGCTTGCCACTAATGGGAGGGGGGAAGCGCCAAGATCTTCAGCTGGCCGAACTTTCAGATTTGCCGGCTCAGCTGTTCAGCGCTCCGCCGAACAGCTGATCGGCGCAGAGAGCCTCTTATACAAGGGTGCATCTTATAGATGGAAAAATATGGTACTTACCTTTCTTGGCACGGGTGGCAAAGTGGATGCAGTGTGTCATGAGACCTGTGCAGGCCACCTCAGTCTTGTTGGGACACAAATCTGTGCCATGGGCAAAGCATGAATTGCAATGGACTCCATTCCGATTCTGAGATGCTTTTTGAACTATGGATGGAGAGACCCAAAAGAACAACTTGAGAATCTCTACAATATGCCACGATTTGCTCAAGTGATTAGACTAAACAAACAAACAAAAAAGGCTCAGAGCATTGGTGCTTATGTATGTTGTCTTAGCATCCTGGATGGGTGCAACAGATACCGCCAAATTTACCCTGCCGTTATTTCCTTCCCAGCACCAATAGCAAGACTTTACTGAAATTAGCTTGAAAAAAAAGAACAGGACTTCCCTCTCCCCACTTCTTTCAGATGCAAGCTTGTTTTGAAACAAAGTTTGGCATCTTAGACAAATCACTTCTAGATAATGCCCTATGATAGGAGTCCACAATCCCCTGGGCCAAGGACCAGTACCAGTCTGTAGCCTATTAGGAACCAGGCTGTGCAAGTCAGCAAAACTTCATTTGAACATGCGTGAGATCTGGGTTATTATTAGTTGCAAAGTCGTGTCTGACCCATCGCAACCCCATGGACAACGTTCCTCCAGGCCTTCCTGTCCTCTACCATATTCTGGAGTCCATTTAAGCTCACGCCTCCTGCTTCGGTGATTCCATCCAGCCACCTCATTCTCTGTCGTTTCCCCTTCTTCTATTGCCCTCAATCTTTTCCAGTGTCAGGGCTCTTCTCTAGTGAGTCCTTCCTTCTCATTAGGTGGCCAAAGTACTTGAGTTTCAACTTCAGGATCTGGCCTTCTAAGGAGCAGTCAGGGTTGATCTCCTCTAGGACTGACCGGTTTGAACACCTTGCAGTCCAGGGGACTTGCAGGAGTCTTCTCCAGCACCAGAGTTCAAAGGCCTCCATTCTTTGGCACTCAGCCTTTCTTATGGTCCAACTTTCACAGTCATACATTGCAACTGGGAAAACCATGGTCTTGACTATACGCACTTTTGTTGGCAGGGTGACGTCTCTGCTTTTTAATATACTGTCTAGATTTGCCATAGCTTTCCTCCCCAGGAGCCTAAAAAAGAAAACCCACACTGGCCTGTGGAAAAATTGTCTTCCATGAAACTGATCCCTGGCACCAAAAAGATTGGGGACTACTGCTCTATGAGACAGGTGGATATTTTGGAGCAGATCTTGACAGCACATATTGTCACATCTTTATACTGTATATTGCCTGTCTTCACTAAGGAGAGAAGGAGGGAAGGCTCAGGGCCAATTTTTGCTAACCACCATGCAGATGGCCTTCTCAAGAAATAGCAACTGTGAAAGTCACACTCTGTGGTCACAGAATGGTTTCCCTGTGTTTCAAGAGCTCGTGTGCCACCTCCCGATGCTTTGTTTCAGATTGAGAACCATTCACCACATTTTGCAGGGGGGGGGTTTCCCATTCCAAAGGGCTTACTGATATTCATGGGACAGGAAAGGAAGTCGGTGGCCATCCAAATAACCTTGGAATTAATCTCCCCAGAACAGGGGTAGGCAACCTTGGCTCTTTTATGACTTGTGGGCTTCAACTCCCAGAATTCCTGAGCCAGCCATGCTGAGGGGAAAGGGAGAGGTTTCCAAGCTGAGCCATGCTGGCTCAGGAATTCTGGGAGTTGAAGTCCACGAGTCATAAAGCGGCCTAGGCCTAGGCCAGAGGTAGGCAACCTTGGCTCTTTTATGACTGATGGACTTCAACTCCCAGAATTCCTGAGCCAGCCATGCTGAGGGGGAAGGGAGAGGTTTCCAAGCTGAGCCAAGCTGGCTCAGGAATTCTGGGAGTTGAAGTCCATGAGTCATAAAAGAGCCAAAATTGTCTACCCCTGCCCCAGAGCCACCTCAAGGGCTGTCTAGGGAAGATGGCTGCCTTTGTCAGAAACCTACTTTAAAAGAATCATTCACGTGCTGCTTAATCTGAGCTGCCTGGCTTCTTTCATTGAAACCACCCCAGTTCTTTACCCATTATTTCCTCAATGTTGCAGCGGTCGGCACGGCAGCAGCTGGAATTCCACCGCATGCGAAAATCCCCTGCCATCAACCCATAAAATTGGTTGCACAGTCGGTCGTCAGAGTTGCACTTCTTCTCGTAAACTGGGTTTTCTATGTCTTGTGTCCCTGGGGATGGAAGTCAGATCAATTAAACAGTTATGTCCAGGGGTAGGCAACTGTGGCTCTTTTATGATTCGGGGACTTCAACTCCCAGAATTCCTGAGCCAGCCATGCTGAGGGGAAAGGGAGAGGTTCCCATGCTGAGCCATGCCAGCTCAGGAATTCTGGGAGTTGAAGTCCACGAGTCATAAAAGAGCCAAGGTTGCCTACCACTGAGTTAGGTCAATTCCTGAAACAGATGTGCCTTTGGCAATCGTCCTTCTTTTCCTCTACGGGGATAGATCATAGGTCAAGGGCTAACCCTATGCCATGCTGGTCCAGTGTGGGCTGGTAAATAGACTTTTTTTTTTTACTTTCCATTCTGATTCTCATCTACATATATTGTGGCAAACCTGATGAGTTTCCTTTGCAACCTTTTTGAAAGCAACAAAGTCTCCTGCCTTGGGTAGGGGATTGGACTAGAAGACCTCCAAGGTCCCTTCCAGCCCTATGATTCTATATTCATAATGACCATATATGCTGGGGATATTAGAATAGAATAACAGAGTTGGAAGGGACCTTGGAGGTCATCTAGTCCAACCCCCTGCTCAGGCAGAAAACCCTATACCATTTCAGACAAATGGCTGTCCAGTCTCTTCTTAAAAACTTCCAGTGTTGGAGCAGTCACAACTTCTGGAGGCAGGTAGTTCCACTGATTAATTGTTCTAACTGCCAGGAAATTTCTCCTTAGTTCTAGGTTGCTTCTCTCCTTGGTTAGTTTCCATCCATTGCTTCTTGTCCTGTCTTCAGGCACTTTGGAAAATAGCTTGACTCCCTCTTCTTTGGGGCAGCCCCTGAGATACTGGAACACTGCTATCATGTCCTCCCTCGTCCTTCTCTTCATTAAACTAGATATGCCAAAGTTCAGCAACCGTTCTTTATATGTTTTAGCCTCCAGTTCCTTGATCATCTTTGTTGCTCTTCTCTGCACTCTTTCTAGAGTCTCAACATCTTTTTTACATCGTGGTGACCAAAACTGGATGCAGTATTCCAGGTGTGGTCTTACCAAAGCATTGTAAAGTGGTATTAATATTTCACGAGATCTTGATTCTATCCCTCTGTTAATGCAGCTTAGCACTGTCTTGGCCTTTTTGGCAGCTGCAGAACACAGCTGGGTGCCATATATTTAAGTGATTGTTCACTAGGACTCCAAAATCTCCCTCAAATTTACTACTATTGAGCGAGGTACCATCTATACTGTACCTGTGCATTTGATTTTTCTTGCCTAAATGTAGAGCCTTACTTTTTTCACCATTGAATTTCATTTTGTTAGATAGCGCCCAGTGTTCAAGTCTGTCCAGATCCTCCTGTAGCTTAAGCCTACAGTGCATGCTAGAGAGATAGAGCTTGCTATGGGCAATCTTGAACCCACGAACATAACTCAATGACAGAATAAACCATTTTATGCAGAAGGCCCCACATCCTATCTCTGTACTCCAAATCAAGTAATGAATTTCAGATAGCAATGTGGGGAAAGATGGCTTACCAACCTCAGAGAAGAATTCGTGCAAATAAATATCTTGGCTCATGCCCTTGCTAAATGTAAAACCATCCTCAGTCCTCCAGGAAAAAAAACAGAAGTTAAGAACAGATAAGGGAAAAAAAGAGATAAACAATTATTTTCTAGACAAATTTGTTTTAGAGACAGACTGAAAGATAGTTACAGACCTGTGTCCTCATCCCGGGCAATGGTGATACAGCTGTTGACCGTAAGTGGACATTTCTGCTGAGCTGTGCTGCAGTTATAACCTTCTGTGCTGGTACAATTGAAGCAGAAAATGGCATCCACTATAGGGAGATGTTGAAAGAAAGTTAATGCAATCATCTCTGAGGATGTCTGTTCTTAGTCCTCCAGGTCAAGGTTGTCCCAGAGATCCTTTTTCAGGAAGCAACTGGACTTGTGCCTTAATAATAATAATAATAATAATAACAACAACAACAACACCCTGGACTTAACAATTGTCGATAAGAAAGACAAAAAAGTCTGGATAGTGGACGTGGCAGTGCCTGGAGACAGCAGAATAGACGAGAAAGAACTGGAAAAGATCAGAAAATACAAAGACCTACAAATAGAAATAGAAAGACTGTGGCAAAAGCAAGCAAGGGTAGTACCAATAGTCATAGGCGCCTTGGGTGCAATCCCAAAACAACTGGAGCACCACTTGAACACCATTGGCATTGACAAATTTGCCATTAGTCAATTGCAAAAGGCAGCCTTAGTAGGAACTGCTTCCATCCTGCGATGATATCTGTAATACCATCAAACATCCACATCTGCCTATCCCAAGTCCTTGGGAAGGACTCGATAGGTAGACAAAAATGCCAGATCCAGTCTGAACATCTGGCTGACTACAATGATCCATAATAATAATAATAATCATAATCATAATCATAATAAAGTTGGAAGGGACCTTGGAGGTCATCAAGTCCAACCCCCTGCTCAGGCAGGAAAACCTACACCATTTCGGACAGATGGCTGTCCAGTCTCTTCCAGAGTTGGAGCATTCACCACTTCTGGAGGCAGGTTGTTCCATTGATTAATTGTTCTAACTGTCAGGAAGTTTCTCCTTAGTTCTAGGTTGCTTCTCTCCTTGATTAGTTTCCATCCGTTGCTTCTTGACCTGCCCTCAGGCACTTTGGAGAATAGCTTGACTCCCTCTTCTTTGGGGCAGCCCCTGAGATATTGGAACACTGCTATCATGTCCCCCCTTGTCCTTCTCTTCATTAAACTAGACATACCCAATTCCAGCAACCGTTCCTCATATGTTTTAGCCTCCAGCCCCCTAATCATCTTTGTTGTTCTTCTCTGTACTCTTTCTAGAGTCTCAGCATCTTTTTTACATCATGGTGACCAAAACTGGTTGCAGTGTGGCCTTACCAAGGCATTGTAAAGTGGTATTAATACTTCATGCAATCTTGATTCTATCCCTCTGTTAATGCAGCTTAGCACTGTTAGCTTTTCTGGCAGCTGCACCACACTGCTGGCTCATATTTAAGTGATTGTCCACTGGGACTCCGAGGTCCCTCTCACAGTTACTACTATTGAGCAAGGTACCCCCTATATAATACCTCTACATTTGGTTTTTCTTGCCTAAATGTAGAACCTTACTTTTTTCACCATTGAATTTCATTTTGTTAGATAGCGCCCAATGTTCAAATCTGTTTATATCTGAAGTTTCTTTAGAAATATTTTACAGCATTCGATATTCCAGCAAAGATTTCTCATTCTACAGATTGAGGGACTTGATTCCATTAAATCATTGTTCCATGTTGAACTTCCACTAATTGTTCTACTTTTAAAAACTCATGAACTTTGCCAAGAAAAAAAAAATCAATAATTTGAAAAGAAAAGAATGAAAAAGGACCCACCCAAATGAGTTATGGGTCAATGAACAGGCTGAACAAACACACCAATTCCTTGCCAGTTTTGGAGCTGACTCAACTCAACCCACTCTACTTTTTGCAGAACTATTAAGCCTTAAGGCTGAGCTAAGGATTAGAAAAAATTAAAATGGATACACCTATCCAAAAAAAAACAAGAGAAGAGAAGGGCAGCTGGATAGAATTGCAAAGAATCTCATATTTCACATTGGCCAAATTGACAGTACTGAATCACACCTAGCCTTGCTGCTCAGATTTCTTTAAGCAAATGCAAAACAAACATCTCTTAAAGCACATTAAACTTCTGCTGTTCCTCATTAGAGATGGAGTTGCGCAACCTGATGGCAAATAAGGACAATTACCAAAAAAACTGACCAAAGTCAAGTATGGCAGAGAAAGAGTTAAGGATATGACAGCTAAAAGAGGGGAAAAAAACCTCTGGGTTGGCCCCATTCCCTTGGTACTCTATGCAGGTGCTTATTTTGCTTAATGGCTAATCCAGAGCTGGCTATCTGCTTTCTTTAGCCACTCTGCCAATAAATGTGCGTATAGTCAAGGCCATGGTTTTCCCAGTTGCAATGTATGGCTGTGAAAGTTGGACCATAAGGAAGGCTGAGCACCAAAGAACTGAGCACCTATGGTGCTGGAGAAGACTCCTGCGAGTCCCCTGGACTGCAAGGCGATCAAACCGGTCAGTCCTAGAGGAGATCAACCCTGACTGCTCTTTAGAAGGCCAGATCCTGAAGTTGAAACTCAAGTACTTTGGCCACCTAATGAGAAGGAAGGACTCACTGGACAAGGGCCTAATACTGGGAAAGATTGAGGCAATAGAAGAAGGGGACGACAGAGAAGGAGGTGGCTGGATGGAGTCACTGAAGCAGTAAGCATGAACTTAAATGGACTCCAGCAAATGGTAGAGGACAGGAAGACCTGGAGGAACATTGTCCATGGGGTCGCGATGGGTCAGACACGACTTCAACAATTAACAATAACAAAGGCACTTCCTGATGGGATCATGTCTTACCAATGAGAACAGAAGAAGAGAAAGACCAATTTGCCATTGCCATCCCAGAAAGCATGGCCTGTCTCTTCTTTCAGATCGTGGCTCTCTCGTCCTTAAAGCAAATAATTTTTCCCCACATTAGGACAGAAAGCTATTGCTTCTACTGAGATCCTCATGACCCCAGCTAACAAGAAGAGCTTAGCATAACTTGTTGTCTGCAACTGGTGATGTCCCTAGGCTCTTGGGGTAGAAGAGCAGAAAAGTCCATGAAGGAAGAAGGTGCCAATTTCATGATGGTTTATCTGTTTCTTGTTTCATAGATCCAGTTCTTCCTTCTCCAGAGTACCAGGAAGAAGATGTCACTTGGTTCCCTCACAACTACTATAAGACAGGATGATGTCCTCATGTAAGCCTCTTCAAAAGATTTCTAGCAAACAGTAGCTCAACTCTCTTCCACGTAGCTTGATTCAGAAAAACCACCCCCCTCAGCCATTTTTTATTCCCTTCCTTCTTCTGTAAACCTGCATCCAAATACTGGACAAGCTTTCTCAATTAAGGTTGCCACCTGCTCAGACAAAGCCAGCCTGACTGGTTTCTCTGAAAGCCTGAAGAACTTGCAGGAAGTGAGGACCCGCTTCCAAAGCCAAACATTTAACATCCCTCATCGTTGCCAATCAAGCCACTTCAGCTTCAAAGGACTGTTTCCAAGAGTTTGCTCGCAAACCGGAGTAATCAGAAATGGGAGAGAGAAACAAAAAATCCTGCAGTGCACCTGGAAGAGCCAAGAGCACCCCTTCCGTGGTCGAAAATCATCCTGTAAAGCTCTTATCAATCCAAAGGACTTACCTGGATGTAGGAGTGGGATGAGGAGGCAAAGAGCAAGAGAGTACATGCTGTTATTTGAGAGCTCAGCTGGTTTCTGGAAGCCAAGCCAGAAGCTCTCTTTTATTCTTCCCTAGCGAATGAGATCCCTGGCCAACAGCAAGAGAGGATTACTCAAGGAGCAAAGGGCTGGGTTGGGCAACTCTTGTGCTTACCTGTCTGCAGGCTTTCAAGGCGTCCTCTCTCTTGCTTGAATGCCTTGAAGCTATCTTTATTCATTTCAAGGCGTCCTCCTCTCTCTCTCTCTCTCTCTCTCTCTCTCTCTCTCTCTCTCTCTCTCTCTCTCTCTCTCTCTCTCTCTCTCTCTCTCTCTCTCTCTCTCTCGCATGGATGCCTTGAAGCTTTCTTTTTCTTGTGTCAGAGGTGCCTTCAAATTATAGACATATAACTTTCAATATTGCGCAAATAAAACAGATCATCAAAGGATAGCACATGTAAAAAGTATGTAAAACAAATAGGATTAAAACTAAATGACATTCACCCAGTGTTGGGCCATGTCAACAGTATTTTCTCTTGCCAGCGTGAAGCCTTCCTCTGTACACGTTGAAGGGCACGTGTGAGATGGGTTGTCCGAATCCAAATTCACACAGATTATCTTCTATGGGAAAGCCACGTTTTCTTAGATGATCTTTTGCTCTTCCCACCCCTGCGCGGAGTCTATTCAGCGATTTCCATACAGGCTGAGGTTGTTCTTGACCAGGAGGCAGACACTCGTGTGGTTGAAGCCTTGAAGCGGAGTCTTCTGCAAAATCCACTCGCCATCATCCAACATGGCCAGAAAATATAGGATGTCTCTTAAGTCCCATAAGTAGCCTCCCCACAAGAGACGCAGGTGTGCCTCGGGGATTAATTGCAAGAGCTGCTGAAACTAAATCTCTCCAGCTTTAGCACAAGAGAGGCAGACTCAGAGGGACACAACTGAGCCCTGACCCTGGGAAAAGGATGGCGAACCCAAGACACGTCTATGAACGGGGACATGCCATAACATTTGGGGTGACTGGCCAGTGTTCACCCACACCCGACAACTATTCTCGAAAACACACCCCGTTCTTGTGCAATTTTCAGAAGGGTGTGCAGGCCACATGAGAATGGGTTGGGTTCTCACGTGGCCTCTGGACCCTCCGGAGGTTGCACACAAAGGTCATGCTCTCGTGAGGCTTCTGGAACCTTCAAAACCATGCAGGGCCCTGCTTTCAGGCAGTTTTCAGAGGCTGCAGAGGCTATAGAGGCCATAGGAGAGTGGGATGTGCTCTCGCACGGCCTCTGGACCCTCCGGAAGTTGCACACAAGCGCCATGCTCCAACATGGCATCTGGGACCTTTGAAAATTGTGCAAGAATGGGGCATGTTTTCGTGGAGCTTTGGGAGGGGGCTGCAGAGGCCATGGAAGGGCACTCTTTGAAGCCACTTCAAGAACGAAGGGCTTGTGCAACCCAGAGTAGCCTCGGGGCATGGCAGGTCCTGGCTGGACCGTGAGGTAATTGTGCCATTCGCTAAGGCTCACAGGCCTTGGGGAATGGCGTGAGGTGGCCTTTTCGAGTGGCAGGATGGCCTGGGGCTAAGGTTGAGGCCTGCGCCTCTACTTCAGGCCCAGCCTTGAGGCTGCTACTGAATGCCACTGTTGGCCTAGATCAGGGGTAGGGAATCTTGGCTCTTTTATGACTTGTGGACTTCAACTCCCAGAATCCCTGAGCCAGCATGGCTCAGCATGGAAACCTCTCCCTTTCCCCTCAGCATGGCTGGTTCAGGAATTCTGGGAGTTGAAGTCCACAAGTCATAAAGTTGCCATAGTTCCCACCCTGTCTTGAGGGATGAGGTTAGGACAAGGGTAGGCAACCTTGGCTGTTTTATGACTTGTGGACTTCATCTCCCAGAATTCCTGAGCCAGCCATGCTCATTTGCCCAACCCCCAATTCACATTCCAGTGTCTTTCTAATACTTCACAAGAAAAAAAAATCTTTCATACAGGCACCTCACTAAAAGGCCCTTTAAACCAGTTATAGCTTGGCTAAACCCTCATTCATACACAAGCATCCAGGCAAAATGTCCCAAGGCATTTAACTGCCAGTGACAAAGCTATAAATTGCATCCCTTATGTTGTGCAGTTCCTCCAGGCTACAGAGAAGAGAAGAGAAGAGAAGAGAAGAGAAGAGAAGAGAAGAGAAGAGAAGAGAAGAGAAGAGAAGAGAAGAGAAGAGAAGAGAGAAGAGAAGAGAAGAGATCTCTTGGAGCAACTATCAATTGTCTCTTGAACAATGTCTTCACACGCTCTGCCACTGTGAGAAAGCTGGCCCTCCAGAATGGCCCCACCAAAGACATGTTTCCATCAACGAAGGCCAGCTCCTGATTTCAGATGATAAACTACAGGCCTTTCACCTCCACCTGCTGTTTATTGCCAAAGGGAAACACCCATCCCATATAATCTGGTGAGACAGAGAATGTGGATCGACGGGTCCATCCAGAAAGATTATTCGGTGTCAACCTCAGAAAACTAAAGTCATATCTGTAAGCCAAAGAGCAACATCCAATCAATCTGCTGTGCTTCCTGGAAGGTTGGGGGTGAGGGTGGAAGCATTTAATACTCTCAAGCTGATGAGGAACAGGTGCAGGAAATGTACATGTCTCCCATAAGCTTTTCAAGGCATCCAGTGGTGCCTTAGCAACAGCACTTAGACTTAAACACTGGAAGTTTTTAAGAAAAGACTGCACAGCCATTTGTCCGAAATAGTATAGGGTTTCCTACCTGAGCAGGGGGTTGGACTAGATGATCTCCAAGGTCTCTTCCAACTTTATTATTATTATGGATCATCGCACAGTCAGCCAGATATTCAGACTGGATTTGGCATTTTGTCTACCTATCGAGTCCTTACCCCGGACCTGGGATAGGTAGATGTGGATGTTTGATGGTATTACAGATACTGTTGCAGGATGGAAGCAGTTCCTGGTAAGGCCGCCTTTTGCAATTGACTAATGGCAAATTTGTCAATGCCAATGAAGGTGTTCAAGTGGTGCTCCAGTTGTTTTGGGATTGCACCCAAGGCGCCTATTACTATTGGTACTATATTATTATTGTTGTTGTTGTTGCTGCTGCTGTTGTTGCTGCTGCTGTTATTTACCACTTCATCATGCTTTACAGCACTCTCTGATCAGTTTACAAAGTCAGCATATTGTCCCCAACATCTGGGTCCTCATTTTACCAACCTGATGATCAGGACTTAGGAGACAGTATTAATTGTGAATATGTGCAGATGGCCCCATTCTCTCTGGCCATTTGCAGGCCCATGAATGCAGGGTCATGAAAGGACAGCAGAGGAAACACCCAATATTCTAAATCCACCTGAGGACAGCTGGTGTCTTAGGGGAAACACCCAAACCACCCAACAGTGAACATACGGTGTCTCGGGGGAAACACCCAAAAGGAAAGATACTAGCTACTTCTGCTTTCTTCCTTCTTATCCACAGTGTGCCAGCCTTAAAGGGCGAAGTCTTTATCTTATGTGTGTCAGCTTTGCTGCGTGAATTGCTTATATAATCAAAGTAGGTATGAAAATAAGGTTTTTCTGCTATTTGGGGCTTTTTGTCTCTTTGTAGAGAAGCCCATTCTTTGTTCAGTTGAATAAAAAACATAAAGCTTGAAGGCAACTTCTGGTTTCCTGTATTTTCTAAGCAAAACCTCAGAACCTGCATATCAAACCTTGGAAGGATGGTAGGCTGAGTCAGCCTCAAGCTCCATCAGGATCGAATTCCAGGCTGTGGGCAGAGTTAGCCTGCAGTCCTGCCTTCTAACCACTGTGCCTTAGCTAAAGAATCACCACCATTGTTTCTTGCCTTGTTTCCAAGTCTCTGTCCTTCTTTTTTTAAAAAAAAAATGGAGGTACATGTCCGGAATCAAAATAGGGCTTGTTTCCTAGAAGAAAGAAACAGACCCAACACATTTGGAGACATGCTATATTATATATTTCAGAGCGCCATAACTCAGCAGAAACATCTTGATCGAAGGCGAAATGGACTTGGAAAGTTCCAGAGAAGGTCAGTTTCAAGCTTTAAAAACAAGATTAGCTGCATAAAATATCACATGCATATGAACACTTTCTTTCATTTTTCTTTCAGGTCATTGAATGTACCAGAAAATTAATCACAAGGAAAAGCAAGTTCTCCTAATACTGTAATTATTATTGCATGCTCTACTTATCTATCAGTTCAGCAGGTGATCTATATGCTTCCTTATACCAGTATGTTATCTTTTCTTCTAGAGCTGTAAGAGGGATTTTTCTCTTGCACGATCCCAGTAAGACAGGGGTCTTCAAACGTGGCCCTTTTATGACTTGTGGACTTCAACTACCAGAATTCCTCAGCCAGGCACAAGGAATTCTGGGAGTTGAAGTCCACAAGTCATAAAAGGGCCAAGTTTGAAGACCCCTGCATTAAGATAACCATATTTCTGTAAAACATGTCCCTCTTGAACACAACATTGCAGCCCCAAAGTCCTTGAGGTCCCCAATGGCACATATCTGTAAAGGCAGCATATTTATGTACTACAAAAAACTCTCTGAAGTTCCTCCCTTTTATGACACACATTCACGTCTCATAAGCCATTTTCAAATGATCTGTCTATTATTATTATCTGCATACACACACATTGATGTGCCATCGAGTTGTTGTTGATTCTTAACAACCACTTAGATCAGGGGTCTCCAACCCCTGGTCTGTGGACCGGCACTGGTCCACAGCATGCGAACAAGTGGGCTGCACAAACAAGCAAAGCTCCATCCTCGGGATGTAGGCAGTATTCAAAACCACCACCACCCCTCTGGTCCATGGAAAAACCTTCCTCCATGGCACCGGTCCCCGGTGCCCAAAAGGTTGGGGACCTCTGACTTAGATTGATGTTGTCCCAATCTGGTCCTTCAGATCTTCCAATGGTCCACTCATCACCAACGTAACTGAGTCCATCCACCTTACCACCAGACAGATATTATTATCAAAGTAATTCTTCAAATTTTGCACATTAGCTCTTTGTTTGATTGACTGGTCCTGAAATGCTACCTGATTTCCAAATGGCTCTGGGGGGGCTTCCATAGTTCAAAGCAGAAGAAGCCAATGAAAAACAAAAGGGCCTGTGCAGTTAGGCAAAATCATGCATTACGTTACAAAATAATGAGCCGGGGTGGCGCAGCAGTTAGAGTGCAGTACTGCAGGCCACGTTAGCTGACTGTGTTCAGCAGGTCAGCGGTTCAAATCTCACCGGCTCACGGTTGACTCAGCCTTCCATCCTTCCGGGGTAGGTAAAATGAGGACCCAGATTGTTGGGGGCAATGTATGTATATATATATATATACATTGCTTACTGGTGTACACCGCTTAGAGAGTGCTTGCACTTAAAGCGGTATATAAGTCTATAAATAAATAAATAAAATAAAACCACCAGGGAACCAACCAACTGTCTAACTGTAAGCCTGGTTGTAAAGCCATTTTTCAAAGATTAATGGAACCTTGTGAATTAGGAATCTATCCAATCTTACTGAGCAGGCAGAAACCGCAGGAGACACAAGCCATGGAAGTCTCCATAGTGACAATCAGCACTCTGAACTGCATGCAGAAGCAATTCTTTGGCATAACCTCTTAGGAAAACTGTTGAGATCTGGGCTTCAATATAAATATGTTGTGTCAAACTGGAACTCTTACCATGGCATAGCCAATGAGCTAATAATGCAACAGAACCAACAAAAGGGGGGAAAGGAGGGGAATAATAGTTGGTTGTCTACTCCTTGCAACTCCTCTCATAGACCACAAGAGAGCAGAGATGTTCTACCAAGATTGGCTACCTGCTCCTAATCCATCAACTATGTTCAGGATATTCCTATAACTCTCCATCCTCACACCTGTAGTTGGATGGTATGCAGCCAGATCAACAGTCAGGAACTTTGACTAAATTAATGGGGGAGAGGTTAAATTTGTTCTCTGCACTCAGCTAATGGAATGAAAAAGGATTTGGATAGACCTGGCAGAACTGTTCTATAGTGCCTCAATGAAACAAAAATTGCCAATAAAGGAGAATATTTGTAACTTGGGTTGAAACAAGGAGTCCTTGGTGCTCTCTGAGCTTGGTGCCTTGTAAAGATTACCCCTTTGTTGCCGGGAACAGTCCTTCCTCTTCCCATACTTGCAAACATGGAATTTCTTATGGAACGAGAACCCCATTCAGTTATGGCCGGTCAGTCCTAGAGGAGATCAATCCCAACTGGTCTTTAGAAGGCCAGATCCTGAAGTTGAAACTCAAGTCCTTTGGCCACCTAATGAGAAGGAAGGACTCGCTGGAGAAGGGCCTAATGCTGGGAAAGATGGAGGGCAATAGAAGAAGGGGACGACAGAGAATGAGGGGGCTGGATGGAGTCACTGAAGCAGTAGGTGTGAGCTTAAATGGACTCCAGAAGGTGGTAGAGGACAGGAAGACCTGGAGGAACGTTGTCCATGGGGTCACGATGGGTCGGACATGACTTCACAACTAACAACAACAAGGAACTGCCCTTCTCAAAATAATGGGGATCAAAATTACATGGGATTTCAATTCATTTGTACATGGCTTTCATTAAAATTAATTCATATGATTACTCCCTGGTCATGTGTTTATTAATTTTTTTTCCTTCTGTCAGTGTAAGGAGTATAGCTTGCCACACCCAGGATTTTTGAGGACCACATACAGTTCTTGGTACTCAAGTTACTCATCTTTGGATTCCACATCCTTATGCCAGTTCCAAAATCTGGAGCATTGGGAAGAAAGTCTTGGGCTGAGATGGACTCGTGGGTGCATTTGTCTCCTCCACAATTATTTCCTGCAAAAGGTACTAGAGCTGCAGAGTTCTCCAAAATGCCTTTTTACAGAAAGACTCACACCTCAGAACACAACATCTCTGCAAACTGTGTTTTCTTTAATAAGGGGTCTTCTCTCTTTTGTGTCCCCTACATCCCTCATTTGAAGGTTCCTGAAGATCCTTTTGCAGACTAGTGACATTGGCAAATTTCTACACTGGAGAACCACCCAGGGAAAAGGCAGAAACCACAGCCGTTAGTCAGCCTCCACAACATGGACAACAGATTCTCTCAGGGCTGTGTTCTGATTGTCCATCTTTGTGTAAATGTATACACCGCCCATCTCGCTATCCCAGCGACTCTGGGCAGTTTATAGCGATCCTTGGTTCTAGTTCTCTTAGCTCAGTGGTTCTCAACCTGTGGGTCGGGACCCCATTTGGGGTCGAACGACCATTTCACGGGGGTCGCCAAACAACACAGTCCGCCATTTTTTTTTTCCCTTTTCCTTAGCTGTGCTACTCCCTTTTATTCTATTGGCTTTTGAAAGCCAATAGAATAGACTCTCTTGAATAGAGTCTAATTCTATTGGCTTTCAAAGCCAATAGGAATTGTCCAGGCTGTCTCTGCCCTGCTGAGCCCGCCAAAAGTCCCAGTCTGCAAACGGTGCTGCACCAGTTGAGTAGTCCTCGACTTACGACCGGTTGGGGGTCGCGGCATTAAAAAGGTTGAGAACCACTGTCTTAGCTGAATAAAAGCAGGTAGATCCAACCAGTGTTTGTGCAGTGAAATGCAAGGAGTGTGATTTTTGACCCCACTTTGATTCCTTGCAACAAGGTTGGCTAACATCACATCAGCTCGGTGTGAAACAACATGTTTTGGAACAGCCTTCCCCACTTTGATGGTCTCTGAAGCCTGGAGGAAACGCCACGGGGCAATTCCGGATGAAGACGCAGGATCATAAAGTCCACAATCTTGAAGTCCACCAGCAGGGCAGGGAGAGAAATCTCCTGTTCCTGACCGGAGAGCCAAGTCATCCCAAAAAAAATATCGGCAGCATTTGGAATACTGCAGCGGCTGTGGCTTGAGACGATTCTTACCATCCTGGCGAAAATTGGTTCTCTCTAGAAATCATACCGGTTAGGGAATTTTTGCTTATGCAAACCATCGATTTCCATTTAGGCATGAGAGCCCACAAAGAAAAGCACTTGTTTTCACCCCATGAGGGCAAGGAAGCAAAGCTGTTAGAGTCCCTTGGCAGGAGTTAGCCTCAAGAAACTGCAAGGCAGAGAAGAAGCTGATAATATTTCAGGACAGTGAACTTCTGCCCCCATGCCACCCTCACCTTTGCTTGTAAACCAAACCCTCTTTCTTGCATAGGTCACTAAACCTGTCCTTGGAAGCTTCCTATTTAAAGGCAGTGGGGAGAATCACTAAAAATGTGGTCATGTAGGCTGGAGCGATTAAATCCATCTTATGTGCAACACTTGTCATGTTGAATGGTGTGAGGCAAAAGGTGGGCAAGAGGGACAGTATGTGGCTGCAGTGAATAGAATAGAATAGAATAGAATAGAATAGAATAGAATAGAATAGAATAGAATAGAATAGAATAGAATAGAATAGAATAGAATGGAATGGAATGGAATGGAGTGGAGTGGAGTGGAGTGGAGTGGAGTGGAGTGGAGTGGAGTGGAATGGAATGGAATGGAATAGAATAGAATAGAATAGAATAGAATAGAATAGAATAGAATAGAATAGAATAGAATAATGGAATGAAGTAGAAGAATAGAGTATATAGAGTAGAGTAGAGTAGAGTAGAGTAGAGTAGAACAGAACAGAATAGAATAGAATAATGGAATGAAGTAGAAGAATAGAGTATATAGAGTAGAGTAGAGTAGAGTAGAGTAGAGTAGAGTAGAACAGAACAGAACAGAACAGAATAGAATAGAATAATGGAATGAAGTAGAAGAATAGAATAGAATAGAATAGAATAGAATAGAATAGAATAGAATAGAATAGAATAGAATAGAATAGAATAGAATAGAATAATGGGATGGGATGGGATGGGATGGAATGGAATGGAATGGAATAGAATAGAATAGAATAGAATAGAATAGAATAGAATAGAATAGAATAGAATAGAATAGAATAGAATAGAATAGAATAGAATAGAATAGAATAGAATAGAATAATGGAATGAAGTAGAAAAATAGAGTAGAGTAGAGTAGAGAAGAGTAGAGTAGAGTAGAGTAGAGTAGAGTAGAGTAGAGTAGGTAGAGTAGAGTAGAGTAGAGTAGAACAGAACAGAACAGAACAGAATAGAATAGAATAATGGAATGAAGTAGAAGAATAGACTAGACTAGACTAGACTAGACTAGACTAGAATAGAATAGAACAGAACAGAACAGAATAGAATAGAATAGAATAGAATAGAATAATGGAATGAAGTAGAAAAATAGAGTAGAGTAGAGTAGAGTAGAGTAGAGTAGGTAGAGTAGAGTAGAACAGAACAGAACAGAACAGAACAGAACAGAACAGAACAGAATAGAATAGAATAGAATAGAATAGAATAGAATAGAATAGAATAGACAGAGTTGGAAGGGACCTTGTAGGTCCATCTAGTCCAACCCTCTGCCCAAGCAGGAGTCCCTACACCATTTCGGACAGATGGCAGTCCACTCTCTTCTTGAAAGCTTCCAGCAATGAAGCACCAACAACATCAGTCCTGGTGACATTGGGCTCTCTGTTCTCCAGCTTTCTTTGATTTCCTTGAAATTTGGACACTCCAGGCTTTTATCAGAGCAGCCAGAAAAGCAGGAGCAGAAGGACCAAGGCAACATCTCCCATTGGGGTCAAACTTCGGTTGCAGAGAGCGCTGGAGCAGCAGTTGATAGCAGAATTTCGGTCCAGGCCCAGCAACTGTGGTTTCTCCCAACAAAGCTTCTCCAAGCTACAGCCACGCAGTAATGTTTGGCCTTTCTCTAGAGAAAACAAATATAGCAGTAACACCAAATGTCTGAAAGTGGCTGCTAGAAGAAACCACTAAGAGCAGAGCTGTTCTAGAGGTGAGAATGTGGAGAGGAGGAGAGGAGGAGAGGAGAGCAAAATGGAAAGGGACTAGTGGATCATTAGTGACTTGACTATTCTTACATTAAAAATGAAATTAAAGATCAAACCATTATTTACCCATTGGGGTTCTCTGTCTACCCCATCGTGCCTCCTCACAGGGTGATGCTGTCCCTGAAGGAGCAGGTCTACAGCCTGGTGGTCCTCCTGGATCCTGCTAGAACAGCAGATGGAGACTGCAACCAGGAGGACCTTCACTCACCTTTGGTTGGTGAGCCAGTTGAAGCCCTATCTGGATGTTGGGGGGGGAGACCTTCCTATAGCAACTCACACCCTTCTTACTAGCTCTCTAAATGACTGCAACACACTAATAGAATCGCTTTTTAAAGACCACTGAGAAGCTACAATTGGTTTAGAGTATAGTTACCTAATACTTACCAGTGGAAACGCATTATACCAATTATAGAATAAGAAATAACTCTGGTTGAAGAAAATCAGAAGTCACTTCTTTATATTTTCTTTCTCCCTTTTTTTGCATTTTTGACTTTGTCTTTTTTCTTATCTCTTTCCCCTTTCCTTTTTATTCTAAATATGAATTCCTGATATCTTCTTTAAAAGATAAGAGATAGATACAAAAACAGATACAGATACAGATAAAGATACAGATACAGAGAGGTAGAGGTAGAGGTAGAGATAGAGGTAGAGATAGAGATATAAAGATAAAGATATAGAGGTAGAGGTAGAGGTAGAGATATAGAGAGATGTAGATCTATAGATATATAAAATACTGTTCATTTGCATCCCATTTTTCCCTTTGGAGAAGAGAACTGTGGGTGCAGCTCCAATACCCACCTACATATATGCTCACACAACTCACCTGTAACATTTACACACTTGGTCTGCTCCCCAACACACTTGACGTGAGTCCAGTTTCCGTGAGCACATTCACCTTGGCCTGAATCACAGCAACTGGCACATTCCAAGCCATTCTCAGGCTGCTTCTTCACTCCTGGAGAGCAATCAATCAATCAATCATATACAGGCATTAGCAAAATTTCAGAAAGTGAATTGAGCCCCTGCTGATGAAATCAACACCCTTGCTGAACACGTTCCATCATCCTAGACTTGGTTCCTCCTTCTGGAACGTTGAGATTTTTGTGCCTGAGGAAGCTAGGCAGATGCCCTCAGGGACCAGCCCTTGTTTCTTGCGAAGATTTGAGGCTGCATCTGGTATATCCCATCCAGAGGTATTAGGATATAATTTCCAGAACCAATTGGTCCAATTCATCTGGTGGACGCCAAACATAAACATCTGTTTTCCAGCTCAAAAGACAGTTTGACAACTACTGCCCTAGTCGTCTATGGGGATTCTCAGTCAGCCAGGTCATATTTGTCCCAAAGATGCTTTTTCATGAGGCAACTGGACTTTCTTGTTTTTCATTTGAAAACATTTCGCTTCTCATCCAAGAAGCTTCTTCAGCTCTGACTCCCCACCATCCAGAGAATGCCTCCACTTGAGAGGCTGCATCCAGCACCCTTCTCGTTCCTCCTCAGATGTGACATCCTGCTCTCCAAAGAGGAGATATTACAGGGCTACCAAAAATTACATCACAGGAGGGATACAGTACATCTGGTTGCACTCTACTACTCCCACTGTAGGAGATGACCAGACTGATCCCTTGGGAGGGATCAAATGTGTCATAAGTCATGAGTCCCTGCACGGCCTCAAGTGATCTAAGTCCAGCCCACCTTGAATTCCTTTCTTCTCTCCCGCTCATTTCCCTTGACCGTTAGTCGGCCAGATTCTTGCAGAGAGCTTAAGCTTGCAACAAATCTTTATACTCATTTGAACTGCCTGAATCTCCTGATTTCCCTGGTGCTTGACACCAGCCCATATCTCACAGTGTTCTTCCTGGTGGAGGACAAGAAAGCTACCTTGCTCTGAGAAGTGGCTGCAGATGCTTTTAAGGCCAGGTCGCCCATCGTTACAGAGAGGAGTAGAACAGCAGCTGATCTCCAGTCTCCCTGAGAGTTCTGGCATCATATATTGTCGGCGACACAAGGTTTCCAAGGCACATGTCCGGTACGTCATTTTCCAGGCGCCATTGATCACTAGGAATCAAAGAACATGATGGAACACAATGCATCAGACTGTACCAGGGGGACCTCATATTTATGCTGATTTAGGAATGAGGATTTTCCTGAGTTACAACCCACAGAAGTGATCAGCTAGCCTAAATAGTGATTAGCAAAGCTGGAATGTAAGGTTCAACAAGATCTGGAACCCTACATGTTCCCTATTCATAAGTTCATTGTTTCACGTCAAGAAGGAAAGTTCAGGTTTCGGCAATCTTGTAGACCAAACTTGCCCAATTTGAATAATTTTCAGGTATGTGGACTTCAATTTCCAGAACGTCCAGAATTTGCCAGTTGCTGAAAAGTTTAGGAGTTGAAGTCCACATTGATGGTACTCAGAGTATCTTTGCACTCTTCTTTTGACCATCTGTCTCTGTCTCTCTCTTTCTTTTATCATTATCTCCCCTACTTGCCTCTCCTGCTATTTCTCCAATCTTTGTTTCTTCATCTCCTTCAGAATTGCACTGTGCTGTCTAGTTTATTCGTGTCTAGTTAGTGGAAAATCTTACTTGCTAATCTGTGTTCACCTTTCAGGTAGATGGGTAAAAAGATCATAGATATAGTTCATGTATTTGCACTCGGCAGTTCTTCACTCCCTTAACATCCTTCCCAAATGTATTCAAGAAACATCTCAGTTTACCAGTAAAATCCATGCACTGATTCATATCTCCCAAACATTTGACCCGAGTAGCATTCCCTTCAGCACAATCGCCTGTACCACGATCAAAACAGCTGTAGCACTCCATGCCATTGGCTGCTTGGGTGGGGCTGGCTGGAGCTGGGAGAGAAGAAGAGAAGGCTACTGCTGATTGTGGATCTTTAAAAATATACCTCTTTCATTATTGCATTTATTTCTATACCATGCCTACTCCACATTTTGAGGCGTTTACATGTACCAAAAACCAAACATGGTACCATAAAATTGAAAAAAAAAACTCAATATACCTACAAATTCCAGCCCATAACATCCTATCCCAATTAAAAATTGATGAACCATCACCACTAAGATTCAAAACTCCACCACAATCAAATCAACTTTCCTGGCTTGCAAAAACGTCAAAGATGAGTGAGCTAGGAGTAGCTCTGGAAAGGTGTTCTAAAATATCAAGGCTACCACAGAGAAAATTCTGCCTTCAAGTCCGTGTCTCCTTCACCTCTCAAAGGATCAGAACTTTAAGCATCTCCTCCCTAGAGGATCACATAAGATGATTAGGATCCATCTGCAGGAAGCTGATTTTAAGGTACCCTAGAATTTCATAGCACAGAACTTTACAAGTTAAAACCAGCGCTTTGAGTTGGTTTTGGAAGCACTTTTTGCTAACCAGCGAAGGGTCCAAAAATCATTTTGCTCTTCAGAAAAGCTAAAACTCTTCAGCTTTAATGCATTTCTATCAGGCAGAACCAAAGTCCAGTAATTCTATTTTCTGTTTCAAATAGTTGGGAACTGGGAGGACACCAGAAACCTTCTCCTCCCCACCCCACCTCCCACCCCACCCATTTGTCTCCAGAATAATATTACAAGATAGGTTGGGCTGAGACATTGGCCCAAAAGTGCTTCCTTGGCTGAGAGTGGACTAATGACTAGGTCAACCCAAGTCCTAGAATTATAGAATAGCAGAGTTTGAAGGGAGCTTAAATTGGTTGTCCTACCAGTCCAACACTTTAAATCTTACTGTCAACACTGCTAAGAGAGTAGGAGGGGAGGAGAGAAAGAGGAGGGAAGTAGGGAAAGTATTAGAGAGGGTGGATGCAGCGTGGGGGGAAGGAGCAAGCGGCACCTATGGTTATGGTTATGGTTATTTTGTAAAGTGAATTTTGTTGTATATGTTGAATAAATGGAAAATTAAAAAAAAATTGTGGATGGTCCATCATTAGTCCTGGGGGAGGCAAATTTACCTCCCTCAGTGCAGGCACACAACTTGGGTGTCCTCCTGGACTCACAGCTAAATTTGGAACAACATCTATCGGCTGTGGCCAGGGGGACCTTTGCCCAGGTTCGCCTGGTGCACCAGTTGCGGCCTTATTTGGACCGAGAAGCTTTACTCACAGTCACTCATGCCCTTGTCACCTCAAGACTGGATTACTATAATGCGCTCTACATGGGACTACCCTTGAAGAGCGTTCAGAGGCTGCAGTTGGTTCAGAATGCAGCCGCGAGAGCGATTGTGGGCGCGCCAAGGTACGCCCACGTGTCACCTATCCTCCGCGAGCTGCACTGGCTTCCTGTGGGTCTCCGGATGCAATTCAAGGTGTTGGTTATCACCTTTAAAGCCCTTCATGGCATAGGGCCAAGTTACTTACAGGACCGCATACTGCCGCACAGTTCCCAGAGACCGGTGAGGTCCCATAGATTGGGCCTCCTTCAGGTCCCGTCGGCCAGACAATGTCGGCTGGTGGGCCCTCGGGGAAGGGCCTTTTCTGTGGTGGCTCTGACCTGGTGGAATCAACTTCCCCCCCGAGGTTCGAACAACTCCCACCCTGCCGGCCTTTAAGAAAGCTGTTAAAACTCTCCTGTTCCGGCAGGCCTGGGGCTGATGTCCCCGGGGGGGGGATATGATCGGACTTGCGGTATGATTGTATTATTTTATTGTTTTATTGTTAGATGATTGTTTTAATTTTGTACGCCGCCCTGAGTCCTTTGGGATTGGGCGGCATATAAATAAAATTAAATAAATAAATAAATAAAATAAATAAAAGAACACTGCTAGCATCGAATGTTCTACCCTGACAACAAATAGAAATGTAGCCATCTTTTTCCCTTTCGCTTTTAGAGTTAAATGATGGGAGGGGGGAGTATGAATGAGAGTCCAGCTAGACATAACAACACTAAACTTAGCCTGAGAATCAAGGTTATTGAGTCCAGAGCTGATAAAGAATTGGCGGGCTGTAGAGCTGGAGAGCTTCAAGCTAATTGGAGAATGTGATTTATGACTGTTAATTGGAGGAGGGAATTGTGCTTTGATACTATGTGCCCAGGGGAGGGGAATTCAGTTTTTGGCTTTGATTATGCATTGCCAATATTATGCTATTCGAATAAAAGATCCTAAAAGGTAAACAATGCCTCAAAGTTCTTTTGAAGAGTTTCATCTGTCGGAACCATGACACTTACATCATGTTGTTTCTTACTGTTTCTTACACTTTTTATTTACTCAGCAGGTTGGTGTTCTAACTTTCTGTACTTACCACCTGTGAACCGGATATTGCAGAAATTAGAGTCACAGTAATAGGTGTTGTGTACTTCATGATCATCTTCTGAATAGACTTTAGCTGTGCGATTGGATACACCTTCCCCTGAACAGCCTTTCATCACGTACTCAGCAATCTCTAAATCTGGGGTTTAGAAAGACATTGGCTTGAGGAGGCCTCAGCTGAATTGATGCAGAAGCCATTCCATTCTGGCTTAAGAGTTCTGTGAATTAGGCCGTTATCGTCTGATCAGCAAACTTTAACTTTTAAAATCTAAGCTGAACTTGATGGCTGAGGGCAGTCAGAAAGAGCAGAAGATGAGCTGAAATCAGCCCCATAGAATTTCTGTAAAATTGATACCACTAACTGATTTTTTCCGGCCTTAAAATACATTAACTTTTTTCTAAACGTGTATTTATTATTTACTAAATATTTATTATTTATAAATAAAGCACAACAATTACTATTTTCACACATGCTTAACCAAATCGGGTAAAGATTGGGGTTTTGTGTGGCTTAAGACACATACAAATTCAGCCTGTCTTTTGTTTTGTCCTTGAATGAGGTCATTTTCGGTTTTGGCTCAGCTTCTTCTCATATGCATATGAAATAAATTAAGAAAGGTAGCATGTGAGCAAGTGTAGAGCGGATTCCAACCTCATGGTTAAATAGTCACAACCGATCAACATATGGATTGGTGTTTTTAAAATTAAAACATTCCCTGTTCACGGTTGAACCTTGTCTTTCTGGATCAAAATTAATAAGTGCCATCCAACTTACCTGGAAGCAAAAATATTCCTGTATAGTTGTTTGAATCTGGAAAAGAATGGAGAGCCAGAAGGTCAGTCAAGGATGCAGGAGTTATTTTATACAATATAAGTATGATATAAGAAAATATCATTTAGCTTTTGAATAATTTATATTTAAAGTTTAAGATATTACTTGGAAGTGTAGAATAGTTTTTGTTTTTGTTTTTTTATTATTTTTCTTATCTTCTTTCTTTTCTTCTTTTTCTCTTTCTGTTTTTTATATATAATGGAGTTAAAGTACTTAACAATTTGTTTATTGAATGTAATCATATTTGTTTGAGGTTAAAAGTTTTTTCTTTTAAGTTCTAGTTAACCCTGTATTCAGCTCTGGGAAGAATGAGGGAGGGTTTTGGGGTGGGTTGGGAGGGATTGGGAAAGGGGTTTTTATTGTAAAATTGTAAAAATTTATAATAATAAAAAAAAGAAGGATGCAGGAGTTTGTCACACTCAGAATTCAGATATTGCAAATGTTCCCAAATTGGCTGTGCTGGGCTAGAAATTCTAGGAATTGGCATATGGGAAGGATACCAGATTGGAGAAACTGCAGTTTTCCATGTGTTGATGGGCTCCAGCATCTCTCACACCCAATCAATCGTTGTTGCTAAGAATATTAGGGTTCAAATTAAATGTACGTGGAAAGCCATAGGTACCCCATCCCTCAATTACCTAATACAGCGTTTCTCAACCTTGACAATTTTAAGGCGTGTGGACTTCAACTCCCAGAATTCCACAGCCAGCAATGCTGGCTGTGGAATTCTGGGAGTTGAAGTCCACATGCCTTAAAATTGTCAAGGTTGAGAAACATTGGCTTAGATTGTCTAAATCAGAGGTAGTCAACCTTGACTCTTTTATGACTCGTGGACTTCAACTCCCAGAATTCCTGAGCCAGCATGGCTCAGCATGGAAACCTCTGCTTTTCCCCTCAGCATGGCTGGCTCAGGAATTCTGGGAGTTGAAGTCCACACGCCTTAAAATTGTCAAGGTTGAGAAACACTGATCTAATACCTGACTAGCCCTCCCATGAGATGGTGAAGCAGCCATATTGTGCTGGAGGGATTCCCTGGCTATAAGAGGCCCTGAATCCTCCAGCCATTCTTCTTTCTTGAAGAAGGTCCATTGAATAATTTGATTTCAAAAGCCCGACCATTTCCAAAAATGGTTGACAAGAAAGGCCACCCTCTCTTTCATCTCTTCAGGAGAAATGGACCAGAGTGTTGCCAATTTCCAGGGATTGACCAAAACAAGGAATATACAACTCCCATCAGCTTGAGGAGACTCTGCACCAGAGAAGGAAGCATTCAGATTAAAATCAGGATGAGGACTTCTGAAGGACAAAAAGATAGACCAGCGGTGATCGCCATGAAAATCAGAGCTGATGACTGGGGTGGAAAGAAGAGCCAGGGTTAGATCGGTTCTTCGAAACCTCTCTGGACAAGGAGAGGACTTGAGATTACTCATAAGTGTTCCAGACAGCTACTCCTTGCAAGGAGACTGTAAGGCAGCATCCTCTGGCAGATTTAGAGCTCTGGGAGACAAGGGGATGGTCATCTTGGTCAAACTGCAGTCAGTGCTTTTGAAATGGCATTAAGCTTGCATACTTTTTTTTCTAATTATTTTTTTTGAAATTGCTGGTGAACTGGCTAACAAATGTTAGGTCATCCCCTCCTTGTGGAAAGCATTGGGCCATTAGTCTGGACTTCTTGCAAGCAGATAAAAATGGTCCATTTTGAACAGAAAGGTGAAGTAAATGAGCATCCTAGTAGATACATAAAATTGGGGGAGTCTACTTACAGAAAAGTTTGATGGTAGAGGAGAAGCAGGACCGATCCCTTGATGCACACAATTGCTCCGACTGGACACATTCATGGAACATCCCAACACACTGATAGCACCACAGGCCACTCACTATAGAGAAGGAAAAACAACAGGCAAATGGCAACTGTTGGGAAAATGCCAGCCAATCTGAAAGGAGGGAGTCAAGTGAGGGCCTAGCTTGGAATCCTTGTGCCACCACAAGCAACATAAGCTTAACTTCCCCCAACACCTCTGAAACCTTATCTGGTCATGTCCAGGGAAAGACAAGCAGTCTGGTAAGATTCTTGTAACATAAGATGGTTGCTGACTTTTCTTATTCACAAATGGTTCTGGTTTGTTTCACCTGACAATAACATTTTGAAAGCCTTTTGTCAAGTCTTCTAGCCACTGCATAATATGCAAAGCTCTTCTTCAAGCACAGTTCTGATTTCTCCTTATCAAGATTTACTGAGATGGATAGGAAAGGATTAGAAGAATCCCAGCAACTGAATTCTTTCCTATTTAGAACCAATATACGCTATGTGCAGTAAGATAGAAATGTATTTATTTTCCTCCCAATAGCCTGTGATCAGCTAGATCAGGGCTTTTCAACCAGTGGTATGGGTGCCACCTGTGGTACATTGGCACCTGGCAGGTGGTACGCCAGCATCCTAGAAAGGTAGTGGGGGAGGGGAATGAGCTGAACCCATGGCAGCACCACACAAGCCTGAGTGAAAGATGACTGGAGCTGCAGGGCTGTCAGGGCTCAGAAGAAGCACCAGGATCAGCGCTTCTTCGGAACTGTCAGGGCTCAGTGGAAGCACCAGGATCAGCACCAAGCTCCAGCTGGAGCTCGGCGCTGATCCTGGGGCTTCCGCTGAGCCCAGAAGCGTCGATCAGCTGGAATGTTGCAGCCTCTCCAGGGTCTTGTGATTTACATTCAGATGCTTGGCAACTGATTCATATTTATGACGGTCACAGTGTCCCAGGGTCATGTGAAGTGACCGAAACCTGCTGCAACCACCCAGCAGATGGGGGGAATAAAAACCAAACACCCCCCACCCCACCCCCGCTGCCAATCCTCAACAGAAATGCTCACAACAATGAAAACCTCGGACAGGAGGAAGAGCAGCGCCAGGCGGGCAGGCAGGTATCTTGCTCGGTTGTGGCTTGGGGGGGCACTTTTTTCAGTGCCATTGTAACTTCAAACAGTCGCTAAGCGAACTGTTGTAAATCGAGGACTACCTGTACTTTATCACTTTTTTCCTTTTTTTTTTTTTTTTGGTCATCAAGGTTTTGACACCTTGCTAGGCGACTGGTGGTACTTGGATATTGCCATATCCTAAAAGTGATAAAAATGGGTGAAAAGATTGAAAAGCCCTGGTCTAGATTGCTAGAAGGCAATTCACTAATCACAAAAAAGTAATAAAAGCTGGCTATTTACATCTGCCCTTTTTGTCAGCCTGGGGATCAACTCTTACAACTGACTTAAGAAGCAAGTAGAAAGAATAATATCCCAATCTATATCTGGGGTTTTTTGGATGAGCAATAAGGAATTGTGGGGAAGGAGGAAAGAACAGGTAGAATAGAGGACTGTGTGCCAGTTGTATGTCTTGTGTCCTCGGAAGAAGCCTGATATTGGGTTGGAATCACTGCCTTGCCAGCATTGTCGAAATAAGATTAGGCTGCTACACTGGAATTGGACCTAAAACTCACCTGGTCACATAGTTGATTCACACACATAACTGACCACTGTCTCAGCTTGCCTGACAATACCCACCTGATTGGTTTTGGTCTTTTCAGGTCTACCCAGACCTTGACCTATGATGGTTTGGGGTAAGGATGAGGAAACTGTACATGAAAACATTAGCATTTTCACTAAGGTAACATGGCTACCTTTCCTGCAACTAGTCTGAGGAACAGACAGGCTTTTTGTGCATGTGCAAAGTGGCTGTGGGTTTCCCACATTATAAAAGGCAGCTTCTAGTTGAAGGCAAGCCCCATATGGAGATCTAACCCTCCTGGGTGCAGGTTAAAGACCAAAGGGACAGCTGGAGGGATTGTGAAGTTACTCAGCCACTTATTGCCTTCAGAGAGCCAATTCTATTACCCTGATCTCTGCCTGCTTCTTAATGATAAGGCAGATTTACCTTTCTACTAGACCAGGGGTAGGCAACCTTGGCTCTTTTATGACTGGTGGACTTCAACTCCCAGAATTCCTGAGCCAGCATGGCTCAGCATGGAAACCTCTCCCTTTCCCCTCAGCATGGCTGGCTCAGGAATTCTGAGAGTTGAAGTCCACGAGTCATAAAAGAGCCAAGGTTGCCTACCCCTGTACTAGATTAATCATTAGCAATTATTTTAAAAAGTACATCTAAATGTACACACTAGTTTTTGCAAAACCTGTAACTTGATGTCACTGGGAGGAGAGAGTGCAATGCCTTCTCTTTTTTAAAAAAAAAAAAAGCATAAATGACTATCCCATATCCTTGTGTGGCTTCTACCTTCAGTATTATAATTTTTTACATAAATACAGTACCGTATTTATTCACTGTTGTATTTTTAAATGTAGCCCTACACTTAATCTATATTTTAAGAATGTTCATGATTTATGAATAACATTAATTTACCTCTTTTTGGGTAAACATGGAATGTATAGTTTCAGTTTGAATTTTTACATATCAAAAGCCATTTCAATTTAACCTGTCACCTATATGATATGATTGAGAATTTTCTGTTACCTGTTTTCTTTTCGCGTTGCATTTCAAAATTGGTTTTTGTGACCTTCCAACTAAATTAGACAGGAGGAACATCTCTGGAATCGATCAACCAGTCACTTTGCTTAATTTATATCTCATTCGTTTCAAGGGGAGATAATTAGGGCTAGCTGGCTATGCTGACACAATAGGCTTAAATTAACTGTTTTTGGGTATTGCACAGTGCAGAGATGGAACAACACATATTTACCAACTAGTAAGTAGTTGGTTCACACAAAACCCTAAACTACATTCCCCTGCAATAGTTTAAACATAACTGGAGTAATGCTTTTTATCCCGGGGTTTCATCAAATCCTGTGGGCCACAGTTTCTTCACTTTTGTCTTACTGAGTTTAATGGAGATTATTTATGTAATTGGTTCTGCTAAATATTTACGCGGTATTGACCCATAAAGAGGAAAATTGGGGCTCAAATCAGGAGAAAGCTAACGTTTTCCCTGTGTCCATTTCCTTCTATAAAATTTGAAAGGCATCTTGAAGCTCTTTCCTAAACAGTAGATGGTTCCCCTCATCCCACTGAGAAGACCACCCATCCCGACAGGTTTGTTCTTACCTGCATCCAATAGACAGAAGACAAATGTGATAGTCAGCAGTAAGGTCTTGATTTGTTGGCAGTATTCTTCCCACATAGCCATCTTCCTCATACGTTGGACACCTTGTAGTAAGAGTTGGTGGAATAAGCAATCAGGCTAGATTTGATTTACAAACTTGCTCAGTGGGCGAGAAGCAATCTACTATCTACAACAAGAGATGATATATTTGGCTGAAAAGAGGATGAAAAAATGTCATCTGTTCTTGTTGAGAAGTTTGTCACTATACACTGGTGTTTAACTGGTGGCAAGATTAACCAACTGAGGGCATATGTGCAATTGTGTGGGCGGTGGCAATTTACCGCTTGTTTTGGTATGTTTCGGGTTTTGCAATGCAGAGTAAGAGTTCTGAGTTTTGGAAATATACTCGGGGCAGTTTTCTTTCAACTTCTGGAATAACCATCAATCACCTGTCAAGAAGAAAAGAAATTTCACTGGTCAAGAGAATGCCACATCAAACCAGTGGCATTTCCATATATCATGATATCTTCCAGATATTTTTCTTTTGCTTCCAAAATGATGGCTTGTAGTTTCCTGGCTGTATCTCCAGCTGCAAAGATATCCATTTCAGGGAGCAAAAAAATACTTGGTTCTGTTGTTGTGCAGTTGTAAAAAAAAAAAAAGGATGCTTGGCCATCATCACCATGATATATTCTCCAATGTGTTGTCCTTACCCCTGGCAAAATTGGGCAATGCTACCTATAGGGAAAGAACCTTTGCTAGTAATTGAAAGGTCTCATGAACAAGGAAGCAAAACGTGACCTCAGATGCCACAGAGATATTTCTAAAGTTAGGGGTCATAAAAATGATGCAGTGGCTGAACCCACCCAAGGCAGGCCTTCTCTAACTTTCTGCAAGCAAATTTTCCCACTCTGCAAATTTAGGCACTCACTTCCAGAATGTTTTCGAAAACATGTACTGTGTATACCAGGGATGTCAAACTCAATTTCATTGAGGGCCGCATCAGCATTGTGGTTGCCCTCGGGGGGCCGGGTGGGTGCAGCCTACTGGGTGGGCGTGGATGGAGTGGGTGTGGCCTGCTGGGTGGGCATGGCCAGCTCTACATCATTCGCATCAAGGGTGCCTGTGGGGGCCTGGGCAGGAGTGGGATAGATCTGAGGGTCCCTGGCAGAAAGTGGTGGGACCAGGACAGAGCCCATCAAGCCGGATATGTGAAGTAGGAGAGGGCCATTTGCTGGCCACTTTCAGGCAATGGTGCATTTCTTCATTCCTCATAAAGGGTGACACCTCCCCAGCATGCACCCAGGGGGTAGGGCCGATGCGGCAGGGGCTGGTTCCTCGCTGTTTGTAGAGAGCCTTGTGGAGCTAAGACTGAATGCATTTCAGCATAGATGGCCACCACAAAATTGTACATTGGCTCCAGGCTGGCCTGGGCCAGGGCCAAGGCAGCGGGGGCCGTTCCCTCACTGTTTCCAAGATGGCTTCGCGGGCTGTATCCGGCCCCCGGGCCTTGTGTTTGACATGTCTGGTGTACATTGTGGGTGTTATTGCATGCCAGTAGGAATGCATTTATTTGATTGGGTTTTTTTATTCTGCCTTTATAAATAACTCAAGGCAGCAAACATGCCTAGTACTCCTTTCTCCTCCTATTTGCCCCACAACAACAACTTGTGAGGTGGATTGGACTGAGAAAGAATGACTGGCCCAAAGTCACCCATTTGGCTTTCATGCCAGAACTCAGAGTCTCCTCAAGACTGATCCAAAGTCCTCCAGTCAGCTTTTGTGCTTGAGGCAGGAGTAGAACTCAGAGTTTCCTGATTTCTAGGCCAGCACCTTAACCACCACACCAGACTCACTCTTGTGTATTTGTACTACCAGAAAACAGCATCAGAAGTTCTGAAAATGTGATGTATAAATTCTGCAAATAGCCACTGAAAGACTCAGCTTACAAGGTTTAATACCAGCACTTAACGCAGAATCTTCCTCTCAAAGACATTGACCACAAAGCAGAAGGGATCCACTTGTTTTCCAAAGCACTTGAAGGCAGGACAAGACACAAGGGATGGAAACTCATCAAGGAGAGAAGCAACCTGGAATTAAGGAGAAACTTCCTAACAGTGAAAACAATTAGCCAGCTTGCCTCCAGAAGTTGTGGAGCACTGGAGGCTTTTAATAAGAGACTGGACAGCCACTTGTCTGAAATGGGATAGGGTCTCCTGCTTGAGATCTCCAAGGTCCCTTCCAACTATATTCTGAATTAATTAATTACATCTCTTCTCTGTCATGTGCAATCCAGTTTTCAGCACTTTGCACCCATCCTTCAGTTAGAACAGCATTCACTCCCCCTGTGACTGAGCCTTATGCTGCCCCTAGTACTGCCTCTGTTCCCAATCACCACCAGTCCTCAGATCTTCCTCCAAAGCAACCAGTGACAAAGGGTAACTGATTTTGTTCTCAGGCACCACCTTAGTAATGGATAGGTTGCATCACCAGCTGCTTTCATCCTGGAGCTGCCAAGCAGGTTTTAGGCCAAGCCGTCTGTCTCAATCAAATGGGACAGAGACTCAGAACTAGGAATGTTTACCAAGCCAAGCCGCAGAACAGGACAGACTGGAGAAGTGAGACACGAAACAATGAAAGCAGATCCAGAGCTCATCGTTATCCTATTTGCCTTGCTGGCCACAGTTGGGTTGTTGCCAAAGAAACTCCTTGCTACAGTTGAATAATCTTTTATCCTTTCTGCTAGGAAGGGTGCTTCTGATTTCCAGCTTCCCTGGGTTGGGAGATCAGATGCAATAGAGGCAGAACTTCTAAATAGTGAGAAGATATCATTTCAGCAGGGGTTAGCTTGTCCTGTCACTCTGGTCCAGGGTGGAGGGGGAAAAAAATCTGTTTGCCCAAATTCTCTCTTCTCTGCAAGGAGCAAAGGAGAGGCTCACACTTAGCTTAACAATGGTTTGCTTTCCTGCAAAATGGAATCTGGCATGGGGCATCTCAGATTTGCTATTATATCCCATGATGCTTAATCTATGGTATGCATATATGGTATGCACAGTTTAGGAAAAAATCCTCTGTTTGGGGGAAATTCTACAGACAGGTAATAGGGAGGATGAATCAGTTCTCTGGCCTGCTCTGGATTGATTTTCCTCTGAAAGGGGTTCAGTTAGTGCCTGCAGTAATGCTTCAGGCCTCGTTTGTTACACATGCCTGAGCACTCAAGAAAACTGCACCAACCAAGAGCAAATTTGTATCAGGACTGAAACCGTCTGCATGGAAGAAACACGAGCTACTTACAGTAGCTGAGAACTGGTTGGTGCTCCTGGTTGGTGCAGTTTTTTAGGGTTGCTAAGGGAATCGCAGTGACTTGATCTGCAGAAATCAGCAGTGAGGACTACAAACTTGGGCTGATTTTCATCTATCACCTGCTCTCAAAGGCATCGCTTTTGAGTCAGCTGAAAAGTTGGCAGTCCAGCTTGGGAATAATTATGTTTTATGATTCATGGTACAATCAGCCAGATGCTTAGACTGGATTTGGCATTTTTGTCCAATGTTTTGAGTGCTCCCCAAGCATCTGGGATAGGCAGATGCTGCTGCTTAATGATGTTAAAGGTATCCTCACAGGATGCCAGCTGTTCCAAGTGATGCTGCCTTTGGATATGGACTGATGATGATTCTGTCAACGCCAATAGTGCTCCAGTGGTGCTCCAGATATTTTGGGATTGCACTCAAGGTGCCTATTACTATTGCACCAGATTGGGAAAAGTGCTACAGATGGAGATATCAGCTCACCCTCCCCGAGTTCATCTTTTGATTCTACTTTTTTAAGCAAACATACACATAAAAAACAGAAGCAACAAATAAAGTATTAAATACAAGGGTGGGGGGAGCTCTTGAATCTGCATCTAATGGTTACCTTTGCCCAGAGGCAAAATGATTTAGCCAAGGTTAATGGGGGAATGTTTAAAAAATGCAAAGATTTTAGATAAGAGTAGTCCTGACTAAATTCCATACTAACCTGCCTGAATAATTTGTGATCCGTGAAGCCCAACACAGTCCCCAAACAATTTGGTAGCTGCTGCTCTATTCTATTCTATTCTATTCTATTCTATTCTATTCTATTCTATTCTATTCTATTCTATTCTATTCTATTCTTATTTCCTGTTCTTATTCCCTATTCTTATTCTCTATTCTATTTTATTCTTATTCTCTATTCTTATTCTCTATTCTATGCTATGCTATCTATTCTATTCTAATTCTACTCTACTCTACTCTATTCTGTATTTCTATTCTATTCTATTAATTCTGTTCTATTCTATTCTATTAATTCTGTTCTATTCTTTTCTATTAATTCTGTTCTATTCTAATTCTAGTTCTTATTCTAATTCTATTCTACTCTATTCTATTCTGTATTTCTATTCTATTCTATTCTATTCTATTCTAATTCTATTCTACTCTATTCTGTATTTCTATTCTATTAATTCTATTATATTCTATTCTACTCTATTCTATTCTGTATTTCTATTCTATTAATTCTATTATATTCTAATTCTATTCTATTCTATTCTATTCTATTCTAATTAATTATCCAGAAGAGCAATTCCTGCAGATGTGATAAAAGCAGGTAATCCTTCAGGATGGGCAGAACATAAAGTGCCACTGCAATGATTATAATGATGATGATAAATTGGAGAAAAAGGAGCATTCCACTGCATGATTGATTTCCCTGAGAAGGAAGGAAGGGAGACCTTAGACTGGTTAAAATGGGTAGCAGAAAAAGCTGCCATAACGTCATGACGTAGCCATATACTTTATTTATAGCCATATACTTTTCACATTGACATATACTTCTTAGAATGTGATATATTTTCATGACCTATTTTATACCTATCTTATTTGCTCAGTGTTGAATGTTACATGTTCGTAATTTGAAGGCATGTCTGACACGGATAAAGAAAGGCGTCAGAGCCAACTCATGGAAACTCATGAAAATTTAGCCCTTTTTGTAACTAAAAACAAAATCAGCGACTATGACCTGGAAAGGTTGCTGAGGGCAGATTTAGAGAAGATCAGATGCCAGAATATTTCTTTGCTCGGTTACAACTTTTTTTAGAGTTCCCAAAAGGCAGCAGAACATGTAGTAAAATTCAACCCAGTCAGACTCATGAGTAGCAGGCTGCCTCCCCCGCCATCCATTGGAGTTGTAAAACATCCATTGGAGTTGTAAAATATCCATTGGAGAATTACAACAGACACCTCAACTGCAATCCGTTCTCAGATGAGTCATGACAGAATTGCATATGACAGAATCTCACCTCTCTCTCTCTCTCTCTCTCTCTCTCTCTCTCTCAGCAAAGAAGGAGAAATATTCTTAGCTGGGAACAGAGATACAAGCTGAACTACTCATTGGTGAGGTAAAACGCTTGACTATTTCACTGATTTGTTCTTACAATTAAATTGAAAATTGATATACCAAGCTAGAGGTTCTCAATCTCTTGGGGTTAATTTTTTTAAAAAAAGATCAGAATATGAATACAAAGCAAGAATAAAGAAGAGAAAAGCTGGAAGGAAAGGAGTGAGTCAAAAGTATAAGGGCAAAAAAAAAGCAGACATTAAATGATTTAAAAATAAATCTTGTACGGCAAGTTGAAGGCAAAAAGAGCATGATTTTTCCAAGCGTGGCTGCTAGGAAACAGTCCTCAAAAAAGTCCTCAATAAGATCAGTGATGGCAGATCAACCTCTCTGAAAGACATTGATTTTCCCCTAAAGAGTGCAGCTGAGGACACATTTTGAGGTCCCGTCTCAATTCACGGAGGTGGGGAAGAGATGGACACCACAGGTGTTCTTGGAAGCACCTGCCATATACAGGGAGAGGAGGACTTCCTAGGTGGACCACTACAGAATATGGTTTTCTCCTGCTCCTCAAAAGCTTTGGGACACTTTCTTGATTAAATACAGAAAATAAAATAAAGCTGGGAGAGAGTTCTAGCATTAACAGATGCCTCTGAGATGACGTTACAAGGATCACCGTGTCTCCTTTGGATGTTTCTGCACAGTGCAACAGCTCAGATCTCAATCTAAGACATCTTACCTTGGACACAGGTTGAGGGTGCAGGATCTCCACGTAACTTTCTGTCCTGGGAGTCAGTTGGCCATTCTCTAGAACCTTTCCTTCATTCCTTCTCTGAAATTCCAAATTGGGCTCCCATAGCTGGTATGGAGGCAAGAGAACTTTGCTTGTCCGCTGAACATTCAGCAGGATTTCCAGTTGTTACTCATCTTCTGCAGATCAAAGGCCCCTCCCTGAGTTGGCTGCACCTCCTTCATTATTGTAATTACCCTGCCTCTTTATGAACCAGGACATCTGGTTGCAGTTGTTCCCCAAACAAGGATTGAGAGAGTTGTGGCAGGAGACAGAAAAGGAAAAAGACCTTTCGCCACTTGTGAGATAAAACACATTTCTCATTCTATAATCTTTCATAGACTGATACTATTAATGTTATCGGACAGACAGTTGTGTGCTATACACAGTGCATATTCATGCCTAAAAATATAGCTGGACAAACACACACACACACACATACACATATATGTGGATTACTAGAAAACCTGTATGTAGTGGAATGTGGTCTGGATTCCCAGAAGGGAGGGGCTGCATTCCAGAGGAACAAGAGAAGTTTAGATACCTTGGTTGGGAGGAAGAAGCTCCTACCTAGATATACTCCAGAGTATATCTTTAATTACGCAAGTACTTTGCTTTAGTTTGGCAAGATTCCATAGATTGTTGTTGTTAGTTACAAAGTCGTGTCCAAGCCATCGCGACCCCATGGACAACGTTCCTACAGGCCTTTCCTGTCCTCTACCATCTTCTGGAGTCCATTTAGGCTCACGCTTACTGCTTCAGTGACTTCATCCAGTCACCTCCTTCTCTGTCGCCCCCTTCTTCTATTGCCCTCCATCTTTCCCAGCAATATATAGGTGAGGAACAATAAAAGAAATTGCTTACAAAAAAAAAAAAACAACCCATCACTCATCATTTTGGGTTTTGGAGCTTATCACTGTGACCCGATGGGTCGTTGTTTCAGAGAAATTTCCTTATGTAAATAGAGAAAGGGTGACGACCGCTGGCAAGCAAAAAAAAGCAGTGGAAGCAGGAACAACTTTTGACTTCCTGCCGACTTCCCCATTGTCTTTCCTTAGGGAAAGCTGGCAGGCATCCTTGGAAATGACAATCGCCTGGCCATGCCTGAGAGTGGCAGCAGACTGGCATGGGAAAGCGATGGCACTTAAAAGGCCACAACTTTGTCAAATTTTAGTTCAATGGGACTAGCGAATCCCAAGATTTGGGGGAGCCTTCTTTAAGTTGGCTGATTTGAGATACATTGATTCCAAAACTGTTGCCCTACAATGTACTGTTTTGCTGAGTTGAAGGTTCCAGTTTTGGTAACATATAAAGCAGAGGTGTCAAACTCAATTTCATTGAGGGCCGCATCAGCATTGCGGTTGCCCTCGGGGGGCTGGGTGGGTGTGGCCAGGGTGGGTGTGGAGTGGGTGTGGCCTATTGGGTGGGCATGGCCAGCTCTGCGTCAAGAGTGCCTGTGGGGGCCTGGGCAGGAGTGGGACAGATCTGAGGGTCTCTGGCAGAAGGGGGTGGGACCAGGGCAAGTGCCAAGGCATGGTCCACTGGAGGAGCCTCACCGTTCCTCTCAGGCCATGTGGGCGGCTGGATGGTGATGCGGGCTGCCTGGAGCCCTGGGCAACAGAGATCAAATGCCCAGCCTGGCCCTCGAGCACCCATGGCACCAAGCCCAGCCCCACTTCCCCAAGGGGGCACCCAGCTGCACTTACCTCCTCCTCAAGGCTGCTGCTGCTGTGCTTGCTCTCCTTAGCCAGGTTGCTCATGATGGGTACGAGGGCAAAGACAGAGGAAGGCCCATTCCCTCTCCATGGGAGAAGACCCAGCTTTGTATCCAAAGCTTCCTTATCAATAGGACGGGAGACCCCAGGATAGGCCAGGGGGAAGGGGCAAGGGGATGGTAAAAGGGCAGCAGGGCAGGACTAAGGCAGGAGTTCCCTGAGACCCTCCCTCCCCTTCTTTCCTTTCTTCCTTCCTAAGTACAGAGTGATGGGAAAATATTTGAGATGAGGGAGGGAGAAAAACAGGCAAGAAACACAGCCAGGGCCAAGGCAGCGGGGGCCGTTCCCTCAGTGTTTCCAGGATGGCTTCGCGGGCCACATGAAACCACTTCACAGGCCGCATCCGGCCCCCGGGCCTTGTGTTTGACATGTCTGCTATAGATCAAGGGCAAAAAAATAAATAGTAGCAGAGGCATCCACGGGGGGGGGGGTCAGAAAAGTCAAGATGGTGGCTGCAAACATGTGATCAAAATCCTCTCCTTTTACCTGTGAGGGAATTTCATTTTTCTACTAGTTTTAACACTCTCTAGTTTTACTTCCAACAGTCAATATCTGGTTAGTATTTGGAGGGAGAACACCAAGGTTTCCATTTCAATTGGAAAGTCTGAGAAAGCATTTTGGAGAAAGACAGTATCTTCTGTACAGTGGCCTAGAAAACTACATATCTGTGTTTCACCTAAAAATGAGGTCAACTCAAATGAGACCTCATCTTCTCAGTGGGCAAATTGGGAAAAAGAAAAACCACATTTTTAGAAAAGCAACAAAGATTTTACATTTGAGTGGCAGAGCCCCCCCCCCCCCAAAAAAAGAATCACCACCAAAATGTCCCAAATGTATTTCTATGCCCCAGAGGAACCTGGGGTGGTTATTGATAGACTTTGAACACCACCCACCATGAACTAAGAAGGATCACCAGTTCCGGGCTGGTAGGACGGTGGGCTTTGTTACAAAGATTGCTTTTACAACATTCAGCGTGAGAATTTTCTCTCTTCAGTCTAAAATATATATCGGTGTCTCTCCTGCACATGGATTCCGTGGCGCAGCCCTTTTGGACAGTCACCGCTGTGGTTTTATTTTCTGGAAAACAATAACAAAAGGGTATGTGGCAATTCCTTTTTTTAAACGTAATTTTCTGATTGAAGAACCTAGAGAACCTAAACAGTTAAATAAGGCCGTTAAAGTTTTGTGCCCAGTGACGCATCCCCAACAAGAAAAAAGTTTAAATTGCATCAGAAGATTTCCCTGGTTTTGTTTTTTTAAAAAAAAAAAAAAAAAACATTGTGTGGGCTTTTGCAGGAGATGGAGGCCAGAGCTGGGAAGCATTTAGCATTGACATTAATAATAATAATAATAATAATAATAATAATAATAATAATAATAATAATAATAATAATAATAATAATAATTAGACAAAATGCCAAATCCAGTCTGAACATCTGGCTGACTGTGCGATGATCCATAATAATAAAGTTGGAAGGGACCTTGGAGGTCATCTAGTCCAACCCCCTGCTCAGGCAGGAAACCCTATACCATTTAGGACAAATGGCTGTCCAGTCTCTTCTTCTCTCTCATGCTATCTAGCATATTGGGCAGCAAGGGATCTCCAGTATTGACTCCACCATTGCCAGTCCTAAACCCGTATGAGAAAGGAGGAGAGTTGAGTGGCGGGCTAACAACGCATTCCTGTAAAAATTATAACCACTACAGAAACGGAGGAAGAAGAATCTCAAGAAAATTGAGTCAACCAGGTTAGGTGGGAAGAGAAGCATTAAACTACAAGTCACACAGTAATGGGACAGGGAGATTCTCCTGAGAGGTGAAGCCATTTTGCTGCATTATTTTAACAGGGAGGATTGTGCCTGTCTGGTATCTGGGGATAGATGGATGGATGGATGGATGGAGGGATGGAGGGATGGATGGATGGAGGGATGGAGGGATGGATGGATGGATGGAGTGGCTGGAGGAATAGATGGATGTATAGATGGATGGGTTGATATGATGGATGGATGGATGGATGGATGGATGGATGGATGGAAGATGGATGGATGGATGAAGTGGCTGGATGAAAGGCTGGAGGAATATATGGATTTACAGATGGATGGGATGATTGGATGGATGGATGGATGGATGGATGGATGGAGGAATAGCTGGAGGGAAGTATATATAGATGGGGTAGATGGATGGATGGATTGGCTGGATGAATGGATGGAGGAATATGTGGATGTATAGATGGATATCTATATATAGATATATAGATGTATGTATGTATGTATGTAGTGGCTGGATGGATGGATGGGGTAGATAAGGGGACACTGCAACTATGTTAAACATAGTTTTATATATATATATATATATATATATATATATATATATATATAGATGTTTTCTGAGGTTTTCGCGGGTATTTGTATGTAGGTCTTTGGTTGTTCGGGTTTTCTCCCACGTAAAATTGGAAGTGTCTTGGCGACGTTTCGACGAACTCCCATTCGTCATCTTCAGGCTGGTGCTTTCAGCTTCGTGCCTCGAGCAGCAGTGTGTGGTCTTGGCTGTTTCTTCCTTTTAACTGCCAGTGGGGTATGAACTGATTGGGTGGGAGCTTGGCTGTGTTCTGATTCCAAACACATCTTAGATCTGACCAACCACTGCCTATCCAACACATACTTCATCTATAATGGACAAAAATACAAACAAACAGAAGGAGCACCCATGGGATCACCCCTCTCACCTGTCATTGCCAACCTCTACATGGAACACTTTGAACCCAAGCTCTAGAAAAATCTGATCACAAACCCAAACTCTGGCTCAGATACGTAGACGACACCTTCATAATCTGGCCACATGGGAAAGAAAAACTGGACAACTTCCTCACACACCTCAACAGCCTACACCCCAAAATACAGTTCACCATGGAAACAGAAACTAACAACCAACTTCCCTTCCTGGATGTCTTAGTCTACAAGAAATCCAATGGCTCCCTAGGACACACCATCTACCAGAAGAAAACACACACAAACCGCTATCTGCACGCTCTCTCACACCACCACCCAGCACAGATCAACTCTGTAGCCAAGACACTCATCTCCAGAACAAAACGCTTAGCTGACGAACAACACCTAAAACCCGAACTACACACTCTCACCAATGTACTAACATCCAATGGATTCCATAGAAATAAGATTACAAACCTAATCCAAAAAGAAACCCCCACTAAAATCCAAGACAAAGAACAAGAAAACGGCAAAGCCATCCTCCCATACATAAAAGGCATCACAGACAGAATCAGTAAGATCCTCCATAAACACAACATCAAAACAGCATTCTGCACAAACAGAAAAATATCCACCATCCTTAGAAACCCCAAAGATAAAATTGAATTAGAAAATCAAGGAGTATACGAAATCCCATGCACCACTTGTCCCACCACATACATCGGACAAACCAACAGAAGAATAAGTGCACGCATTGAAGAACATAAGAACTCAGTCAAAAAAGAGGAACCAACATCTTCCCTGGTCCAACACCTTAAAGCTACAGGACATGAAATTGACTTTAAAAATACCAGAACCATTGCCAAAAGTGAACATTTTAATAACAGAATAATCAGAGAAGCCATCGAGATAGAAAAACGCCCACACAGCATGAACAAGCGAGATGATACCTCCCGCCTACCAGCCATTTGGAAACCCGCCCTCATTGACAAACGACTCCCTAACACAAAAAATGATACCAGACCCACACTCACAAAAACCACACAGGAGGTCACCACCAAACATCCACGCAAAAAACAAACCCAAAGCCACACTGACTATGAGGCACGACCACAAACCAGAAGCCAGACCACAGCTGCATCATTAGCCACTTTAAACCCCCCCAATCCATACATGAAGCAAACTGACACCCTCCATGAAGAGGAAGCACGACCACGAACGCGAAGCCAAGGAATGGCAGGGCAGCCCAAAATCTTGAATCCCTCTGCAACTCAGACTAACCTGAGCACAACCAAACAGAACACTCCCCCAGCCAATCAGAGCACAGCCAACCCCCCAGCCAATCAGAGCACAGCCAACCCCCCAGCCAATCAGAGCACAGCCAAGCCCCTAACCAATCAGAACACACCTCCACCCAATCAGAACACAGCCAAGCTCCCACCCAATCAGTTCATACCTCCACTGGCAGTTAAAAGGAAGAAACAGCCAAGACCACACACTGCTGCTCGAGGCACGAAGCTGAAAGCACCAGCCTGAAGATGACGAATGGGACTTCGTCGAAACGTCGCCAAGACACATAGAGCCGAGGTGGCGCAGCAGTTAGAGTGCAGTACTGCAGGCCACTTTAGCTGACTGTGTTCAGCAGGTCAGTGGTTCAAATCTCACCGGCTCAAGGTTGACTCAAGGTTGATAATCCTTAAACAATCATGGCCTTAAGTTGAGCACTACCTGTATAGAGATTTTTTTTCACCTCTCTTTCTCTGTCTTTCGTATCAGCTCAATTTTAAGCCTTCTCTTTACCTCCTTTTATGATGCGCACACACCGGTTCATGGCTCCAGGGCACCTCAAGATCTGCCCTTTGTGGCAGGGGCTCTCTCCAAGGCCTGAATCCCGACAGGTATAACACTGTAGCCCGTTGGGCTGTCCAGCGAGGATCTCTGCAGGCAGGGAAAAAAATAAAGGCGCTGATCACGGTTTCTGCCAATGATAAGTGGACACCAGAAGGCCTGAAGGGAAGCAGATGAAATGGAAGAAGTGAGGAAGTTAAGGCAGTTAAACAGTTGCAGAGATTTTATTTATGGTAAGCTAATTGCTGAGCCGAGAGGAAAACTGCTCTTTGTTGTTTGCGTTCAATTCGTTCCCACATTTTTTTTTCCAAATAACTTTAGGTGGATTATAAACTAAAATGTACAAATACAGAAAAAACAATCACATAAAAGGGCCGCAAAAGAATGCCTATAGACAAATAAAATAACACAAAACCAAAACCATGAATTTGCTTTCTAGGAAAATGTTCTTAAAACTGATGCAGTGACTGCTTTTCAGTCTAAGGCAGACATGGCAAACACAAGGGCCGGGGGCCGGACGCGGCCTGCAAAGTGGTTTCATGTGGCCCGCGAAGCCATCCTGGAAACAGTGAGGGAACAGCCCCTGCTGCCTTGGCCCTGGCCCAGGCCGGCCGGGAGCCAATGTAGAATTTTGTGGTGGCCATCTATGCTGAAACGCATTCAGTCTTAGCTCCACAAGGCCGTCTACAAACAGCGAGGAACCAGCCCCTGCTGCGTCAGCCCCGTTCCCTGGGTGCATGCTGGAGAGGTGTCACCCTTTGTGAGGAATGAAGAAATGCACCATCGCCTGGAAGTGGCCAGCAAATGGCCCTCGCGTACTTCACCTATCTGGCTTGATGGGCTCCGGCGGAGGGGTTTCAGAAGGCAGTGAGGCTCCTCCAGTGGACCATGCCTTGGCGCTTGCCCCAATCCCACCCCCTTCTGCCAGAGACCCTCAGATCTGTCCCACTCCTGCCCAGGCCCCCACAGGTGCCCTTGACGCGAACGATGTAGAGCTGGCCATGCCCACCCAGTAGGCCACACCCACTCCATCCACGCCCACCCAGTAGGCCACACCCACCCTGGCCACACCCACCCGGGCCCCTGAGGGCAATCACAATGCTGATGCGGCCCTCAATGACACCCCTGGTCTAAGGAATCCTCGACTTACAACTGATTAGCAACCATTCAAAGTTTCGACAATCCCCCCTCCAAAAGGTACTTATAACACGGTTCCTGAGTTTCAGAATAACAGAGTTGGAAGGGACCTTGGAGGTCATCTAGTCCAACCCCCTGCTCAAGCAGGAGATCCTACACCATTCCAGATAAAGGGCTATCCAGTCTCTTCTTAAAAACCTCCAGTGTTTGAGCACCCACAACTTCTGGAGGCAAGTCATTCCACTGGTTAATTTTTCTCACTGTAATTGTTTCAATGGACCAGGTCACGTCCCTGCAGTCATGTGACCTCATTTTGGATACCGCCCACATTTCTGGCCATCCCATGGTCCTGACAAGGTGATTTACAATATTGTTGCCCAAAACTGGCATTTGCTTAATCTGTGTGAACTTGAGCTATTTATCTGCCTCTATTTTTATTTATTTTCATTAAAAAAATTATTTAACAATGACACAGCATATATATATATATATATAATATATTAATAAGAATAGTGAAAATAAAAATGTGATTCCTGGGTGAATCCATAGTCAATTACCAATAAAACATGAACACCAGGAATATAATAAACTATAAAAGTTTAATACCATCACCGATCACCAAGCTTTCGTCAGATACTTCTGACATCGTCAGGGTTAATGCTGGTCTGTGGGAGAGTGCCTTTATAGGTGAGCCATCATTTGCACATGGCTCTTAGATCTTGTCGTAGGTCCTAATTGATTTAACTGCTTTTTAATTATGGCTTCCATACTGATGACTCCTCTTTTCTTGCTTTTACTGCTTGTGGGTGTGTCATTATTCCCCTCTACCTCCCACTGTCTTGAATTAGGGAGGTTCTTTCCTCCCCTTTTTTGGTCATTCGTATCTCTAAGTTGTTCCCTCTTCACACCTCCGTGTCTCCTACCTTCTTCCTTCTTCTGATCTTTACTTGTTCCCCAATTGTCATCCCTCATTCTGTGGGGGCACACTCTCAGCCTTTCTCCCCATCCCTTGCTTTCCATTTCCCTCCCACAAGCAGTAAAAGCAAGAAAAGAGTCATCAGTATGGAAGCCATAATTAAAAAGCAGTTAAATCAATTAGGACCTATGACAAGATCTAAGAGCCGTGTGCAAATGATGGCTCACCTATAAAGGCACTCTCCCACAGACCAGCATTAACCCTGACGATGTCAGAAGTATCTGACGAAAGCTTGGTGATCGGTGATGGTATTAGACTTTTATAGTTTATTATATTCCTGGTGTTCATGTTTTATTGGTAATTGACTATATATGTGTTATATATATATATATATATATATTATATATATAATGTTGTGTGTGTGTGTTGTGTGTGTGTGGTGTGTGTGTGTGTGTATATATATATATATTTGTTTTCTGAGGTTTTCGCGGGTATTTGTATGTAGGTCTTTGTTGTTCGGTTTTCTCCCACGTAAAATTGGAAGTGTCCAAGACACTTCCAATTTTACGGGGAGAAAACCCGAACAACCAAAGACCTACATATATATATATATATATATATATATATATATATATATATATATATATATATATATATATATTTAGGTTTTTAGGTTTTGCTAACAAAGAATAAAGAGAGAATGGTATAGCTATATATATATAAAGATACTCATTTTTGTCTTCCCTTTCAGCAACTCTGCTTGTTTTATGATTATTATGTCTTGTTATAATCCTTTTTTATTTAAAACAAAGGCACAGTTTCCAAAAAGGTATTCTCTATAAATAAACGGATCATTGCTGAGATTGTGCAATTGTTACTCCATCTGACTTTAGTAAAGATTCCGGGCAGAGTAGATTAAGTCAATGTTTCTCAACCTGAGCAACTTAAAGATGTATGGGCTTCAACTCCCAGAATGCCCTAGCTAGCATGGAATTCTGGGAGTTGAAGTCCACAGATCTTCAAGTTGCCCAGATTGAGAAACACATTATTACAGTAATCAATTATATTTCCATACCTCTTTACTGTCATCTAGTGGTGAACTGGATAGGGTTTGGATGTAGCTCTTTATAGTTACATTTATTCATGCCTCTATTTCTATATCACTCCACTTCAAAGGATTCAGGGCACTTGACAATATGACAGAATAGGATGAAAAAAAGAAGTACAATGACTTTGTTGGACTTACCTGGAAAACTTCTATTATTGCAGTTGGGTTGGCCACAAACTTTTTGGTCAAGGAAAGCAAAGTCTTTTCCAATCTGGTAGAGCACCTGCAGATCTTGGAAGGAGTTATTTCCACATCCCTTTATGATGGGTTCTAGTTCTTCTCCTGAAGAGGACAGTCATCCAGTAATTCTTAGGTACCAGGATCATAGTCTATCATAATCTGTTCAAAGTGCTTTAGCAATACTTGTAGAAGACAGAATAAGACGATTGGAAGGCATCTTATAGGTCTTCGGGTTCAAGTCCCTGCTCCGACAGGTGACCTTACACCAGGGGTAGGCAACCTCGACTCTTTTATGACTCATGGACTTCAACTCCCAGAATTCCTGAGTCAGCATGGCTCAGCTTGGAAACCTCTCCCTTTCCCCTCAGCATAGCTGACTCAGGAATTCTGGGGGTTGAAGTCCATGAATCATAAAAGAGCCGAGGTTGCCTACCCTTGCCTTACATCATTCTGGAGGAATGGCTATCCAGTCTCATCTTGAAAACCTCCAGTGATGGAGCACTCACAACTTCTAGAGATTACCCATTCCACCGATTAATTGTTCTCACTGTCAGGAAATTTCTCTTTATTTCTAGATTGGATCTTTTCTGATAAGTTTCCACCCATTACTTCTTCTCCCATTACCGCTTTGGAGAATACATATACACACACACACACACACACACATGTTCTCTGTGGCAGCCCCTCAAGTACTGCAAAAGTATTATCATGTCACCCCGTAGTCCTTCTTTTCAGCAGACTACACATACCTAATTCCCTCAATCATTCATCTTACAGTGTGATGGAATGTAGTCTGGATTCCCAGGAGGGAGGGGCTGCATTCCAGAAGAGCCCAAGAAAACTGTGTGAGAAAATGCGGGTGAAGATGGCACCTCCCTACTAGTTCCCAGAGTACTATGATGCAAGAAGTCTGCTTTAATTTGGGAAGATTTCCATAACCATTCAACTAAAAATAATGCCATATACTCTTCTATTATATATATTTAACTGGCCAACCTGTGAATTTACTTACACACACACATACATCCAAACACACACATACAAGTTCAGAAGCAAATTCACAGGTTATCCAGTTAAATAAAATAAAATCTTGAGTTCTTTTACTTTTAATTAAAAGCTTTCTGCAAAATTTGTACTACTTTTTTTTTTCAGTATGGCTAAGGCAGTGGTTCTCAACCTTTCTAATGCCGCGACCCCATAATACAGTTCCCCATGTTGTGGTGACCCCCAACCACTTATACATCACTGGGTGCCAGGGGCGTGGCCAAAGAAAAGGGGGGGGAAATGGTGGACAGCCTTGTTTGGCGACCCCTGTGAAATGGTTGTTCGACCCCAAATGGGGTCCCGACCCACAGGTTGAGAACCACTGGGCTAAGGGGTTGAGTTGAATTGATCTTGAACTGCTCATGAGCCACATTTACACAACAGATAGCTGCACCTTAAGGGGAGAGTTTTTTTAATTCTCTTATTTTCTTTCTTCAATAGGAAAGTAGCTATTTTTCACTATGATAGAAAATTCCAAGCGACAGAAACCATGAATAAAACTTCTGTCCACCAACTGGAACAGAGAAGTTGTGCATTTTGTCACACAGCCCTGCCACGTTATCTCACATCGACACCCACTGGTACCTGGAAGGAAACGTTGGGAAATTTGCACGCATCGATCTGCACTCCCGTAGCATTGCTGCGAAGGGGCCGTAAAACCACATTCGTCTTTGTTCCCAATGCAACTTTGACACACCAGCCCGTTGTGCAATCCATCTCGGTTGACTGTTTAAAATGATAGGTAAGGAGAAAACTCACTCAATTCACTCATCAATTTCCATAATGGGGAGCAATCCAAACACACACACATATGGGCAAACGTACTGAAGCCTACCCCAAAAATGAATCTGCAAATATTTAAAGTTTTCCTGATCCTTTCAGAATGCATGAAAAGTAAGAGAAAGGGATAGAAGACCCACAAATTAGCTCCACATGGTATAGTAAAAAAAAAAAAAATCCCTGTGCAAAAGGGATAGCAAATAACACCTATAGCAGGGGTCCTCAACCTTGGCAACTTTAAGACTTGTGGACTTCAACTCCCAGAATTCCTCAGCCAGCTTTGTTGGTAAGCAGGTCTTGAGCATGTTGCTCCCGTTTTATTCCCTTTTGGTTTAGTGGTTTGTGTTGTCATACAAAGCTTAATTTGTAGCAGGGGTGCCCAACTTTGCCAATTTAAGATTTGTGGACTTCAACTCCCAGAATTCCTCAGCCAGTTGAAGTCCACAAATCTTAAATTGGCAAGGTTGGACACCCCTACTACAGATTAAGCTTTGGGGACCCCTGCTACAGATTAAGCTTTGCTGGCTGAGGAATTCTGGGAGTTGAAGTCCACAGGTCTTAAAGTTGCCACGGTTGAGGACCCCTGGCCTATAGCATCTTGGACTGAATTTGCATTATTTCACTGGCAGCAAAGTTGACATGTTCAAGTAACTATTGTACGTCTCACGGTCCACAAATCATTGCACTACATAGTCACAATTCCACAAGCCACCTAGACTTCCTCAGGAAGTGTTGCATTCTGGGATCCGGACACACTTTTGTGGCTTGCTCCTTTTACGTACCTTGCAAAGTCACAGGTTGGCAAAGATTTGAAGAGCAACACCACATTGTTCGGAACAAGGAGCCCTCGGTTCCCGCCGGGTACCGCCGGCAAGCATTTGAGGAGCCACAGCCCTGCTTGGCTGTATCTGCGTTCACTACCGAGAAAATAATAAATTATGAGGTTACTTATCATCATGTGGAAGTATTCTCTGAAGACTCTTTTGGGGAGCGGCACAATTATCCCGCACAGTTGGTTGCAATCTATGAGGTGACTTATTGTGTCGTATAGGTCAGGGCTTTTCAACTTTTTCACCCATTGTACCACTTTTAGGATATGGCAATATCCGAGTACCACCAGTCGCCTAGCAAGGGGTCAAAAACATGATGACCAAAAAAAAAGGAAAAAAGTGATAAAGTACAGGTAGTCCTCGACTTATAACAGTTCGCTTAGTGACTGTTTGAAGTTACAGTGGCACTGAAAAAAGTGACCCCCAAGCCACAGCCGAGCAAGACAGCTGCCTGCACGCCCGGCGGCGCTCTTCCTCCTGTCCGAGGTTTTCATTGTTGTGAGCATTTCTGTTGAGGATTAGCAGCGGGGGTGGGATGGGGGGGTTGTTTGGTTTTTATTCCCCCATCTGCTGGGTGGTTGCAGCAGGTTTTGGTCACTTCACATGACCCTGGGACACTATGACCGTCATAAATATGAATCAGTTGCCAAGCATCTGAATGTAAATCACAAGACCCTGGAGAGGCTGCAACATTCCAGCTGATCGGCGCTTCTTCTGGGCTCAGTGAAAGCACCAGGATCAGCGCCGAGCTTCAGCTGGAGCCTGGCGCTGATCCTGGCACTTCCACTGAGCCCTGACAACCCCGAGGAAGCGCTGATCCTGGCGCTTCTGCTGAGCCCTGACAGCCCTGCAGCTCCAACCATCTCTCACTCAGGCTTGTGTGATGCTGCCACCGGTTCAGTTCATTCCCCTCCCCCACTACCACTTTTCTAGGATGGTCGCGTACCACCTGCCAGGTGCCAATGTACCACAGGTGGTACCCATACCACTGGTTGAAAAGCCCTAGACTAGATAGTCCCTTGAGCCCAATATTTCCATTGTTAAGCAAGACAGTGATAAAGTGACTTTTGCCCCATTATTAACTTAACAGCTGCGGTGATTCGCATTAACGACTGTGGCAAGAAATGTTGTAGAATGGGGCAAAAGTCACTTTATTACTGTCTTCCACATGATGATAAATAACCCTTTGAATTACAAGACTTACATCCATGGTACTTCTTGATCATGGAGAAGCAGGAGTTTTGGTTGGGCTTACAAACTTCAACTGGGGCCTTAGAGCAGTTCCCTTCATTTGTTAAGCACTTGTGGCACTCCAGGCTATTGGCTGAAAGAAAAAGACACGCCACCAAACAATGTAATTTCATAATCTTTCCAAAGCGACATTCTCCAGATATGGCGGGACTGGACTTGCAAGAATTCCTGGCTCACTTTTTCATCTGCCCTGCGTAATCCCGTCTTTCCAAACCTGGCTCAGGATTTTAAGAATGAATGTTCCCCATATTTTCCAACCACACCAATCTGGAAGACTGTAACAGCCATCCTGAAAGGGTGATAAAAATTTGTAGGACATGTCGCTAAATTGTCCATCTAGCCCCGTGGTGGCGAACCTATGGCACGGGTTCCAGAGGCGGCACTCAGAGCCCTCTCTGTGGGCACACGCGCTGTCGCCCCAGTCCTAGGCCTTCAGCTGGGTTTTATAAAACCTTTTCGCTTTAGGCCTCTGCCGCCATGTGCAAAAAAAAAAAGGTTCAATCAGTCAATTTCAACTTCTCGCGGGAAAAAAAAGATCTTGCAAAGTTGGAATTGATTGATTGAATTTTTTAGTCCCACCCAGTCTGCCATTACTAATGCAGTCACGCCCACCCAATGGGCCACACCCACCCAATGGGCCACACCCACCCAATGGGCCATACCCACCCGGCACCCGACGATACATAAGTGGGTTTTGGGTTGCAGTTTGGGCATTCAGTCTCTAAAAGGTTCGCCATCACTGATCTAGCCTCTCCAGAGTCGTTGGTTAAGAGATGGGCAGCAAATAAATCTTATAAAGAAATACACAGAAATAAATAAGCTGATTGTGTTGACGTGCAGGCTTTCTCAGGAGGTCTATCCAGATATAACTACAGAGCTTTGTAAAACAGTGTCTCTCAATCTTGGCAAGTTTAAGATGGCACAGCTGGCTGGGGAATTCTGGGAGTTGAAGTCCACACCTCTTAAACTTGCCAAGGTTGAGAAACACTGTTTTGGGATGTCATTTTCTCATTCTTTGAGGAAAAAACAATTTGGTTTGGTTGACACAGTAATTTCCCTTGAAAAGTGAGTTAAACAAACTGATAAGGATGCCTCCTATGCTTGTGGTTTATCGAAATGACAAGAAGCATTGTTATTGCTGGGAGACCATTAATTATCTAGCCATTAATTATTTTCCCCAAGCTGATTTTGTTTCCTTTTTAATATTCTTCACTGCTTCCCTTGATTGCACTAATTTATCATGTCTTGGATCTGCTCTATGCTTTGTCCTCTGAATGAAAATTTCATTTTAAAACATTCCAATTTTTATTCGTTAATCTCCTAGTTTTTCCCCTTGTTCTCAGTTGTTCTCAATTGCACTCCATTGCAATATGCTTGATGCTTTGCTTTTAACCATTGACTTAATCATTTTTTTTCTGATTTGCCCATTACATTACTCCATAAACCAGCAAAGAATTGATTTGACTAATATGAATTTTGTTTCCTGTGATCTTATGTTGAGGCTGATAACAGAAAACACTGCTTTTTATATATGGGGCACCTTGCAGGGCTTGGACTAGAAGACCTCCAAGGTCCCACTCAACCCTGTTTAAGAAGGATTGGTTGGTTGCAGCAACCTTTCAAATGGAAGGAGGCACCAGAAAATCTCTTCCATATCATGACATCACTAGACTACAAGCCTAACTTGAAGACTTCATCTTTGTTTTGGTTTTATAAATCATCCAGACAACTTTAGTTTAAAACAATATATACTGATATTATTTCAAATACCGAACGACACTTAGGCAGGGAGGTTTCATGTGTGTGTTACAGACACTCAACAACAGAGAGCAGTGATTTGCACTTACCCATCCCAAGACAAAAAATGAAGATTGTAATGGACCCTTTATCCATCACAGCAACTCTATCAGAGAAGGGGAAAATAGGAAATTATATAATGTGCTTCAGAGACCAAGGAATTTGTCCACAATTGGTTTCAGAATTGAGTTTCCACTGGATAGGTCCATATTCTGCCCCAGAACCTTGACAGTAGGATCTATATCAAGAGTCTCCAGACTTTAATACTTCTGGACTTCAAATCCCAAAATAATAATAATAATAATAATAATAATAATAATAATAACAACAACAACAACAACAACAAAACAACAATAATAGTAGTAGTAGTAGTAGTAATAATAATAATAATAAAAAGTTGGAAGGGATCTTGGAGGTCATCTAGTCCAACCCCCTGCTCAGGCAGGATACCCTATACCATTTCGGACAAATGGCTGTCCAGTCTCTTCTTAAAAACTTCCAGTGTTGGAGCATTCACTGCTTCTGGAGGCAGGTTGTTCCACTGGTTAATTGTTCTAACTGTCAGGAAGTTTCTCCTTAATTCTAGGTTGCTTCTCTCCTTGATGAGTTTCCATCCGTTGCTTCTTGTCCTGCCTTCCGGCGCTTTGGAGAATAGCTTGACTCCCTCTTTTTTGTGGCAGCCCCTGAGATATTGGGACACTGCTATCCTGTCCCCCCTCGTCCTTCTCTTCGTTAAACTTGACATACCCAATTCCAGCAACCGTTCCTTATATGCTTTAGCCTCCAGTCTCTGTACTCTTTCTAGAGTCTCAACGTCTTTTTTACATCGTGGTGACCAAAACTGGATGCAGTATTCAAGTGTGGCCTTACCAAGGCATTGTAAAGTGGTATTAACACTTCGGGTGATCTTGATTCTATCCCTCTGTTAATGCAGCCCAGAACTGTGTTGGCTTTTTTGGCAGCTGCAGCACACGGCTGTCTCATAGTTAAGTGATTATCCACTATGACTCCGAGATCCCTGTCACAGTTACTACTAATTCTGAGAGTTGAAGTCCAGAAGACTTAAAAGTGTCCAAGTTTGGAGACCCGTGATCTATCCATAAAGAGCAAAGAGAAAGAAGTTTTCAAAACTGGCCTTATTACTTTCCTGCTGGAGACAAACCACCCCTAACCTCCTTCATCCCCATTTACCCACACTTCGTTATCCAACGCAGGATCAAGTACATCCAAACAACCTCTAAGAAAAGACATCCAAAGACTTAAAACCTGAGCGATGCATTTCAGGTTGCTTAAACGAAGAAGCTACGGAAAGTGATCTGGCGAGCCACCCCTTTGTATTATCTTACCAGCAGTTGGTGAACTTGATGTGACAAAGAAACTCCTGAAATATGGCCAAGCTAAGGAGGAGGGTTGGATTGCCCCTCCTTCAGAAGGGTTAAGCAGAAGGGTGGTGTTTCCTGATTCTTCGGCGTTCATTGGATAATCCAAATTCAATACCACATTTACTTTGTTCCTTTTTTAAAAAAATACCCCCTCAAAAGAGCTATCTCGATTTGGATGAAACTCTACGTATGCTCCATCCTCGTCTCTTCCATTCTCTGCCTTTCTTTGAATGAGTATATATTTTATTGTAGCAATAGCACTTGGACTGATATATACCACCCCCGTAGTGCTTTTACAACACTCTCTTGCAATTTCAGCATATCCCCCCACCGACAATCAATCAGCGTAACACACAAGCCAATGCAAGACCTTCAAAACATCCTAGGCAGATCAAAAGACACAACAGCCCCAGAAGGAAACAAAAAACAGGAGTCATCCACAACATACTATGTAGGACAAACAGGCAGAAGACTGTCAGAACGCACCCATGAACACCAGCTAGCAGTCAGAAGACATGATGAAAATGCTTCCATTTCACAACATGTAGACAGATTTCGCCACCGTTTCAGTTGGGAAAATGTGACAATCCTAAACGAGGCCAAGTCCAAAAACGCCAAGGAATTTCTAGAATTCAGCCATCAATAGATACATAGATATTAACAACATCTATAGACTATGCAAAAGAGACAATCACCCAGCCCAAAAAGGAAAAAACACTCAGCACCCAGATCAACCTAGAATCAGGGGTAGGCAACCTCGGCTCTTTTATGACTCATGGACTTCAACTCCCAGAATTCCTGAGTCAGCATGGCTCAGCTTGGAAACCTCTCCCTTTCCCCTCAGCATAGCTGACTCAGGAATTCTGGGAGTTGAAGTCCATGAGTCATAAAAGAGCCGAGGTTGCCTACCCCTGGCCTAGATTAACTTCAAGGTTAACATCAGATCAACCATCAAGTAAACAACACCCCAATCAAGAAACTGCCCCACAGCTAACAGTGAACAGCCCAACTGAAGAATATCTAAGACCACCCCCACCAACACCGACAGGTCAAGCCCCCAAACTATAAACTGACTCCTTACCAGCACTGATGATGTTACCTAGTTTGGGTAATGAAACGTCGGCAAGAAAAGAAGCAAGCTCAGAGAGCACCAAGCAGCCCCCACCCCGACAGTCTGGGTCCTCATTTTACCAACCTCGGGAGGATGGAAGGCTGAGTCAACCTTTATGTTCAGTTAGACCACAGGACACCGTATTGTCAGACAGCAGACAGTTAAATTGCAACACATTTAACAATTCAACCAACAAGCTAACAAGAAATCTTGTAAATGTTGGCCCCTTCAACTGCATTACTGAGGTTCAAGGTCTTCTCCAAAATAACTCCTGGAAGGTTTTTAAGGAATAAGTCAGCCAATTTTAGTCGGACAGCACCTAACTTTAACTAGCTGCTTGAAATGTTAATGGGAGGAGGCTGAGGTTCAGACATCACCACTCAACTGGGTTAAAACGGTTGATGCTGAGTCATTTGTGATTCAGCTTGTCTCAAGAAGCTACGTGCCGCCTTAACCATCAGTTTGGTGTCCTTTACCGAACCACAGTGACCTAGAGCAGTGATGGCGAACCTTTTAGAGACCGAGTGCCCAAAAACTGGTCCCGCCCCATTCCACCCCTTGCTCCGCCCCCGTCCGCCCTATCCTCCACCCCACCTGCCCGCAGGGCCACTCATCGCCTCCAATGCCCATCGCAGATCGCCCAGGCAGCCCAGCAGCGCTATGATGGTCATGCCCTCTGCCGCGCCCCGCAGCATCAACTGGGCACAATGGGGTGTGAGGGCAGAGTCTTGTCTACGCTGCCTGGCTGCCATGTCCTTGGCTGCACTGCTCCGCGTGGGCCACACTCGGGGGCGACTCTCCTTCAGGGGGCTGCTGGTGAGGGGGTCACAGGGGGTGGCAAGGCTGGGGCAACGGCACGTGTGCCCCCAGAGAGGGCTCCAAGTGCCGCCTCTGGCACCCGTGCCATAGGTTCACCACCACTGACCTAGAGTCTAGTAAGAGACATAGTTCAAATACTTGTAAATAAATAAATCAGGTGTTACATTAAACCATCCTTTGGTTTTGCTCGATATCACACGCATATTAGGCGAATGCAACTACACTTTCTTATCTAGAATATCAGGTTAAAGAGGCTGTGTGAATCCAGCCAGAATGTCTCTCTAATCCACCAGATTCCAACATCTTTATGGTTGGTCAAAATACCATCTCGAAATGTCGAGTGATAGAATTTGGGTCCATAACACCATGAAGAAAGTTATGAATTGGGAGGTCATAACAAGTTCCAAGTTCCAGTCCAAACAACTTCCACAAGTTTAGACCAGAATGAACTCTTAACTATTGCTTGCTTTGAGTCATGCTATGATTGTAGAGTACTGTATCTCCCCTGCACAAAGAACAAATTGGTGTCATTCTGGCATCTCTAGATGACAGCCATGGGCATTTAGCAATCCTCTGAATGCATACACTGCACTATTGCATTAAGCCACCATATGATATGTTTCGTTTGGGTGGTGTTGTATGAACACTACTCCTGTGGCCTGTAAACCATGGGTGGTGGCATTGCCTGAGGGAATCAGGACCCTGTTATCCTGCCACGATTTAGCGTGATGCACACCCCAGGCCCAAGAAATAGCAGGGTCTTTTGACCCACAAATTGTGCAAAGCCCAGAAAGGTTTCCATTTTGGCTCTAGAATCTGTACCCTTACATAATGTCTTTGCAGAGATGAGGTGTTCCTGCCATCCACCACCCCCACTTTGCTCTACTTTCGTCTCAGTTTAATCTGACAATCTGCTTTTCTCCTGAGGCTTAAGGTGAGTTGGCAACACTGTGCAGTTACAAATAGGAAATGTTGCTTGGGTGCTTCCAAAGAGCATATTCTACATGATCTGAAGTCAATCAAGCCCCACTTCTTGGCAGCTGCTCTTCTGGGACTGGAATTAGCTTTAGAAAGATGGTATTTTTAATTTTCTTTGGCTTAGGAGCAGACATAAATCTGATTTAAGAGCAGCTGCCCAGCTGCCCTTCGACCAACAGCCTATTTGGGGGGGGGGGGAGTCCCCTAACCAATTCCCTCAAGGTTGCACTGCCAAAATCCAGCCTTCAACTGCAGCAGAATAATTTTTCACTCTTCTCCTAACCCAGGAGTAGGCAACCTTGGCTCTTTTATGACGTGGACTTCAACTCCCAGAATTCCTGAGCCAGCCATGCTGAGGGGAAAGGGAGAGGTTTCCATGCTGAGCCATGCTGGCTCAGGAATTCTGGGAGTTGAAGTCCACGAGTCAGAAAGCGGCCTAGGCCTAGGCCAGAGGAGGCAACCTTGGCTCTTTTATGACTCGTGGACCAACTCCCAGAATTCCTGAGCCAGCCATGCTGAGGGGAAAGGGAGAGGTTTCCATGCTGAGCCATGCTGGCTCAGGAATTCTGGGAGTTGAAGTCCACGAGTCATAAAAGAGCCAAGTTTGAAGACCCCTGGTTTAAATATTTAAATATTTTTCCTCACAGTCACATGATCAAAATGCAGGCATTTGGGCAGGGGTAGGCAACCTTGGCTCTTTTATGACTGGTGGACTTCAACTCCCAGAATTCCTGAGCCAGCCATGCTGGAAGCAGTAAAATGAGGGCATTCAGCCCGATAGATTTACCATCTGGGAGGCATGACTAAATTGCTCCAATAACGTCAATGTGGCACTTCAAAGAATTCTTTGAGACATAATTGTATTTCTCCACCATCTTTTTATTTATGGCGTTTGAGAAACATTTCTACAGCATGGGAGGAAACAGAGAGGGAAAGGTCTTGTTCGATCCTTTGCACAGCATGCAGTTTTATATACATTTGATGTACATGTACCCCTGCAAGACACCCATCAATTGCAATTCAACACGTGTCTCAATCAGTGTTTTGCCACCTCATCAAGTGTGGACTTCAATTCCCCAAATTCCCCAGCCAGCCATGTGACCAACACTTTTTTTTTATTCCGACAAACACACAGCACCACCCTCTAGTGGCAAGCCAAGGGAGCATCACCATAAATAAAGCAACAGGGAAATTTTAAGATTCAAGCCTTATGCTCCAACTAAGTTTTCCCACTGGACAGCTCTATGGCTTACATTGGGATCTAACTCTGGAAAATATGATTAGATATTATGCCCCGTCTTTCCCCTCCTCTTTCCACACTTCTGGTTAGTCATTCCAGGGCTAGGGCAGTAATTTGCCACAAAAACCTTAAATTTCATTCCAATTCATGCCAGAAGAGGGAGGGGCAATACATTTAAATGAATAAATAATTATAGGGCCAGTGGAACCTTCTGAGACCAGGTGGCTCATCTGAACATGGTCTCCAGAACATCAAAGTCAAAGCAAACGCTGGTTCCTAGTCCTCAAGATTCTACAGGCCACAGTGCTGAGTAGCTTGTTAGTGATAGAAGCTAAGCGAGGAGCCTCCACGACAAGACAAAACCTCCAGGGAAGATCAGAAACGGGAACAAGGAAAGTCGTTCTCCTGCAGCCAGAAGCCAGACCAGCTGAGAATGATGGGAACTGTAGTTGGAGGGGACCAGACAGGTAAACTGTCTTAACCGCATCAGACGTTGCTTTCGCAGGCCTTTATAAGAACGCGTTGGGAGTCAGCAGCAAGCTCCTCCAGGCACTGCCTCAACATGGAGTAGGTGGTATGGAAGGAGATGCCCCCCGAGGCCAGTGCTCCGTAAATCGGGAAGCGGTGGAGGAAAAGGTTGGCCACCATCAGGCCTGTTCCAGTGGCCTTTCCCAGCAAACTGACCACCACATCCTTGTTGATGCTACGGCCTAGGCAGCTGTGGACTTCTTTTCTCAAGACCTCCATGGACTTCCCGGATCGTTCAGCCAGTCGGGTCAAAGATGCTGCATCGAGGCCAAAGTCCTGTCGGTAACTGGACAACTTCTTCAGCAAAATGGAAACATCACAGGTGAAGGCCAGGCCCGGCAAAGGGACAGCAGCGACCAAACTGGAAACCAAGGCCACTTTCCAGATCTCCTGTTGAAGGAGCTTCTTCTTCTTGTCTATGATGGACGAAGAGGCGTTGGGCAGAGACAGGAGAAAAGCCTGCTGCTTATGGGCGGGCAACTCGTGCTCCAGCGTTTCCTCAAAAGCCTGGAAGTCAAATTTCTCAATGTAAAAATTGCTGAGAAGGAACACTTTGGCATCGTTCAGCCCAGCCTTGGAAAGCTTGGTCTGGCAGTCCTTTCTGATCACCTCCAGAACTTCGGCTTCCGTGGGTGGATTTTTCTTCCTCCGCTCAGCGTCCAAGTCATTGTCTATCTTGGTGCGTATGAAGTAGAACTGCTTCCCCTGTTGGACAATGGCCCGGGCCAAACGAACGTGGTTTTCTTTAAACCGCTCGGAAGCCAGGATGATGAAGAAATCGTAACGGGGAAACTCCACCATTTCCAAGTACTTATCAGCCTGGAAGTTGGGCGTTCCTATACCAGGCAGATCCCACAGGATGACGTTGGCGTGCCCAGGATAAGCGTACGCCGTGGGCTCCATCGTGGTCTCGGTCACTCCCGTTGCGGCCGCCCCTTCCACTTCATCACTCAGGCCCCTCAAGATATTAACAAAGGTGGATTTTCCAGCGCCCGATTCTCCTGTGACTGCAATATCCAGCTGGGTGTTCCAGATGGTTTCCAGACTGCACTGGATTCGAGTCACCACCTCGGAGAGGCCTCCCAGTTCATAGGCTTCCTGGATCTCGGCAATCTCTTTTTCACTGAACTCTTCGAAGCTGAAGCTGGTGGGCTTCTGCAGCCTGTGGAAAGAGGCAAGAGACGGTCAAAGGAATGGATAATAATAATAATAATAACAACAACAAAAACAACAACAACAACATTGAAAATTGAAGAAAGAGATCGAGGGACTAATTCTGGCTGCACAAGACCAAGCCTTAAGGACAAATGCATACAAAGTCAAAATTGAGAAGACAGCAACAGACAGTAAGTGCCGCCTATGCAAAGAAGCTGAAGAAACAGTGGATCACCTGGTAAGCTGTTGCAAGAAGATTGCACAAACTGATTACAAGCAGCGGCATGACAAAGTAGCAACAATGGTGCATTGGAAGATCTGCAAAAAATATCATTTGCCTGTAAGCAAAAACTGGTGGGATCATAAAATAGAGAAAGTCATAGAAAATGATAAAATTAAACTGCTCTGGGACTTCAGAATTCAAACAGACAAGCACCTGCAACATAACACCCCGGACTTAACAATTGTCGATAAGAAAGACAAAAAAGTCTGGATAGTGGACGTGGCAGTGCCTGGAGACAGCAGAATAGAAGAGAAAGAACTGGAGAAGATAACAAAATACAAAGACCTACAAATAGAAATAGAAAGACTGTGGCAAAAGCAAGCAAGGGTAGTACCAATAGTCATAGGCTCCTTGGGTGCCATCCCAAAACAACTGGAGCACCACTTGAACACCATTGGCATTGACAAATTCGCTATTAGTCAATTGCAAAAGGCAGCCTTATTAGGAACTGCTTCCATCCTGCGACGATATCTGTAATACCATCAAACATCCACATCTGCCTATCCCAGGTCCTGGGTAAGGACTCGATAGGTAGACAAAATGCCAAATCCAGTCTGAACATCTGGCTGACTGTGCGATGATCCATATAATAATAATAATAATAATAATAATAATAATAAGAAGAAGAAGAAGAAGAAGAAGAAGAAGAAGAAGAAGAAGAAGAAGAAGAAGAAGAAGAAGAAGAAGAAGAAGAAGAAGAAGATGATGATGATGATGATGATGATGATGATGATGGAGGAGGAGGAGGAGGAGGAGGAGGAGAAGAAGAACAACAACAACAACAAAAAACATCCACATCTGCCTATCCCAGGTCCTTGGTAAGGACTCAATAGGTAGACAAAAATGCCAAATCCAGTCTGAACATCTGGCTGACTGTGCGATGATCCGTAATAATAATAAAGTTGGAAGGGAGCTTGGAGGTCATCTAGTCCAACCCCCTGCTCAGGCAGGAAACCCTATACCATTTCAGACAAATGGCTGTCCAGTCTCTTCTTGGAGCATTCACCGCTTCTGGAGGCAGGTTGTTCTACTGGTTAATTGTTCTAACTGTCAGGAAGTTTCTCCTTAGTTCTAGATTGCTTCTCTCCTTGATTAGCTTCCATCTGTTGCTCCTTGTCCTGCCTTCAAGAGAATAGATTGACTCCCTCTTCTTTTGGGCAGCCCCTGAGATACTGGAAGACTGCTATCGTGTCCCCCTCGTCCTTCTCTTCATTAAACTAGACAAACCCAGTTCCAGCAACCGTTCCTTATATATTTTAGCCTCCAATCCCCTGATCATCTTTGCTGTTCTTCTCTGTACTCTTTCTAGAGTCTCAACATCTTTTTTACATCGTGGTGACCAAAACTGGATGCAGTATTCTCAGTGTGGTCCTACCAAGGCATTATAAAGCGGTACTAACACTTCATGTGATTTTGATTCTATCCCTCTGTTAATGCAGCCTAGAACTACGTTGGCCTTTTTGGCAGCTGCAGCACATGGCTAGCTCATATTTAAGTGATTGTCCACTAGGACTCCGAGATGGAGGACCTGGATTAAAATCCCATGCCAGGGTTAAATGCCAGAAAGGTAAACCCAAGCGGGAGAAACAGAGGCAGGCAAAATATTAAATATGCATTGCAAAGTCCTTTGGAAAATAAATTTGCTTCCCCAAAAAGGACCTACAAATGATTTGGTCTTCTATAACATACAGGTAGTCTTCAACTTATAATAGTTTGTTTAGTGATCATTCAAAGTTACGATGACACTGAAAAAAGTAAGTTACGACCGTTTTTCACACTTAAAACTGTTGCAGCATCCCCACAGAACTGTGGTCAAAATTCAGACACTTGGCAACTGATTCATATTTATGACCGTCGCAATGTTCCGGGGTCATGCAATCCCCTTTTTATTTATTTATTAAAATTTATAGACCGCCCCACTCCCGCAGGACTCCGGGCGGCTAAGAATAAAAACACAATATAACTTAACAAAACAAACAATACAATAACATTCATCCAGGGGTCAGATTTTATAAACCCCAGGCCTGCCGGAAAAGCCAGGTCTTAAGTCTTTTGCGACGTTTTGAAAAGCAACATCAAAGGGGAAGCCAGATTCACTTAACAACGGTGTTACTAACTTAGCTGCAGTGATTCACTTAACAACTGTGGCAAGATGGTCGTAAAATGGGGTTTTCACAAGTGTCTTGCCCAGCAATGGAAATTTAGGCTGGATTATGGTCGTACGTTGAGCACTGCCTCTACTCAAGAGAAATAAATCTAATTCCAAATGATTAACGATGATATCTAAACAGAAAAGTCCACACTGTCCACAATCGGTTTCTCAACTCTGCCCCCTGGGGCAGGATTCTGGCACAGTTCATCTAAGCCAGGGGTAGGCAACCTTGGATCTTTTATGACTGGTGGACTTCAACTCCCAGAATTCCTGAGCCAGCCATGCTGAGGGGAAAGGGAGAGGTTTCCATGCTGAGCCATGCTAGCTCAGGAATTCTGGGAGTTGAAGTCCACGAGTCATGAAGGGGCCATAGTTCCCCCATGCTGGCTCAGGAATTCTGGGAGTTGAAGTCCACGAGTCATGAAGGGGCCATAGTTCCCCCATGCTGGCTCAGGAATTCTGGGAGTTGAAGTCCACGAGTCATAAAAGAGCCAAGGTTGCCTACCCCTAGTCTAGGTTTATGCTAACCACACAGCCCAGCTCCCTCTAGGACAGGGGTAGGCAACTTTGGCCCCTTCATGACTCCTGGACTTCAACTCCCAGAATTCCTGAGCCAGCCATGCTGAGGGGAAAGGGAGAGGTTTCCATGCTGAGCTATCCTGGCTCAGGAATTCTGGGAGTTGAAGTCCACGAGTCATAAAAGAGCCAAGGTTGCCTACCCCTGGCCTAGGAGGCTTACCACTTAGAACAGGAGGACTTAGGACAGGGCTAGGCAACCTTGGCTCTTTTATAACTTGTGGACTTCAACTCCCAGAATTCCTGAGCCAGCATGGGGGAACTATGGCCCCCTCATGACTCGTGAACTTCAACTCCCAGAATTCCTGAGCCAGCATATCTCAGCATAGAAAACCTCTCCCTTTCCCCTCAGCATGGCTGGCTCAGGAATTCTGGGAGTTGAAGTCCACGAGTGATAAAAGAGCCAAAGTTGCCTACCCCTGGTATAGGGTTTCCTGCCTGAGCAGGGGGTTGGACTAGAAGACCTCCAAGGTCCCTTCCAACTCTGTTATTCTATTCTATTCATTGTCACACTGCAGATCAACCATGTTTACACACCAGAGGAAAGAGACAATAAGAGGCTAAGAAGGAAGCAACCCACACCCTAGCAACCCACACTAAGCAGGAAATAACACCAGACTATCAAGCAGGAACCCATAGCCTAATCAAGGAACCACAGAGGAGGAAAACCGGAACCACATCAACACTGGCAGAACAAGCTACAGTTAATCCTTGGCTTAGGTCAGTAATGGAGCCTGCCCGTCGCAGCTGTAAGTTTCAACTGTCATCAAGGAGGTCTTTTATGACCTGATTTTACAACCTTTTTTGTAGTGGTCATGAAGGGAAGCCATTGTTTGCTACCGGGTGGTTTTGCCAAACACAAGGAAATTCCAATTTTCGGCAAAAATATAAATCTGTCATGTGATTGAGCAAGCCAATTGCTGAGCGCCTGAAATGCGGTCACATTCATTGTCAGAACTTCAGAACCAGGTCATAGGTACCTATTGGGGAGAACCCATTGTAACTTGGAATGGTCACTAAAGTGACCAGCCGTAAGTCAAAGACTATCTGTTCTGTACATAAACAGGGAGCAAACTCCACATTTGCACTGTTGATGTTACCTAGTTCCACAATGAAATATCTCCAGTCAAGCTCAGAGCACCAAGGACAATATTAACAGCAAGTTAATACTAAAACAAAAAACCATCATCCCAACACAACTGATTGCAACATTTATAAAGCACATTCAGAAGTTCTCTGAATGTGGGCACTGGTGTTTCCATCCTCCCTTCCTCAGCCTCAGAAATATCAGCCTAGAAAGGTGATCCAGGAGGATCAGCTATGGAAAATAGGAGGATGTTAGTGTATCGGGAGTCTTTTAACCAGAACTCAAGAGGCAGCAATTCCAGGATCCAATCTGGGTCGGTCACCAGGATCCGGGGTTTTGTCCTCCGAGCTTTTGGAGTTGTGCTGCAGCCCATCCTCAAGGAACTTTCCTCACAATCTTCTCACACACACATTCTGGCAAGAGGATGGGCTCCAGGATGTGTCTGAAAGCTTGGAAGACGAAACCTCTGGTTCCGGTGATGTTGGATCCTACAACATTATCCTGCAGTGGTGTCCCAAAGGTGTGATTCCAGGAGGCAACTGGACTTTCTTGTTTTTCTTTGAAGACGTTTCGCTTCTCATGCAAGAAGCTTCTTCAGCTCAGACTGGAGGGTGGGGAATGGAAGAATTTATACTTCTTGCAGACGGTTGGTCATTTGCTTCTTTTTAGAGAGAGCCGTTGAGGCCATGTGGAGATTTACTTGTGTCTTCAGGGTCACCTGAATAGTGCAAATGGGTATGGAGTCTTCTTGGAACTGCCGAAAGGACTGGAGATAGATGATGTCGTATCTTTCCCCCTCTGTTGAGAGAGGGCTGTTCAATTTGGACATCAATGGCCTCTTTGACCCCTCTTTCAAACCAGCAGTCCTCTCTGTCCAAAATGTGGACCTTGCTGTCTTCTAAAGAGTGGCCTTTGTCTTTTAAATGCAGCTGGACAGCTGAATCCTGTCCTGATGGGTTTATTCTCCTATGTTGTGCCATGCTTTTAGGAAGTTGTTCTGTGTCCTGAATCAAGATGCTTTTATAATTCAAGCACACAGACAGATGACTCAAACAAAGATGATTATAAAACAGACATTTAATCCAGCAATACTGCTGAACTCACGTTTCTTGGTAGTTTCATCTGAATATTGTACATCTGTCTATCTTTATTAGGTAAGAAATCAATAATTCCTCCCTATCAACTTCTAACGTGGAATGGGACCCTATATATCCTCTGATGGTCCCATGCTTATCCCAGACAAAGAACATTCCAAACTGGCACATAGTCAGGATATCCTGTGATAAACTTAGTGGCTCCTCCTACTGACCTGCTAACATGAATATTAACTGAATAGCTAAACTATATTACCCATAAGCCATCTCTTAAGGAGACAGCGCTTAACCCAATAAATGCCAAACATTCTAACATATAGACCCATGATCCAGAACACTTCAGTTGCCAAGAAAGTCCAGTTGCCTCGTGAAAAAGCATCTTTGGGACAACCATGACCTGGATGACTGAGAATCTCCATAGACATTATCCTGGGACACGTATATTCGCCTTCCTTCGAGAGCAATTCCACCTTTCGGTCGGCCGGCTGTCCTACCAACCTTTCATACAGGTGCAGGTCTTTCAGCAAATCTTCCCGCAGACGGGGGCAATCCAGTGCATCAGGCTCAAAAGCAGAGATGAGATATACAAAGGGATCCACCAGAGGGAAGGTCCCCAGGGATTCAGTACAGGCCTCCCGCAGGGCCTGGAGGACTTCCGACTGATTGTAACGCTGCCCCATCAGCCGCTTGAGAGTGTGAAGTTCCAGATCAGCCTTGGACCGGGCAAAGTACACTTTTTTGCCTGCCTGCCGGGCCTCCAGCACCAGGCGGGCGTGAGAATCCTCAAACCTGTCTTCAGTTACCAATACAATCAGGTCGGCCTCTCTCATCCATTGATCCGCATGTCCCTTGCCATCCATCGAGCGCTCCCACAGAAGTAAATTACTGTAAATTGGGTCAGGGTACATGATGGGCTTTTCAGATTTCACCGGAGACCCCACGGGGGCTGATCCCACATCATCTTCGGTCATCCCCCGTACGGCATTCAGAAGAGCTGATTTTCCGACTCCAGATTTTCCCACAAAGATGACAGAAACGTCCCCACAATCGGGGGAACCCGGAGCAGAGGTCTCTAAGGACATGTTCGGTGTTGACGAAGAAATTATCTTTTCTTCTGAGCAGCCTGTAAACCCTTCAAGAAGGAAAGACAAAGGTCAGAAGGGAAGAAATGTCTTTTTTTTAGGCTAAAATCAAATCCTAAGCACGGCTATAGATATTTTAAGCATGTTGACTACCAGTGCTTTTTTTCTAAAAAAAAAAAAAAAGGTGCCGGAACTCACGCACATCATACAACCCGCCTTGTCTACCCTACAAGGTTCCATCCAAAAAAGGTGCCAGAATTCCGTTCTGGGCGTTCTATGAGATAAAAAGCCCTGTTAACTACCAAATCAAAATCAATTGGTCTCAGGCCTGGAGCGCAACAAGGGTAACAATAATTCCATTTAATTTCACTGCATGCCCATAAAAATTGGGACGGGCCATATTATAACTGCAGCACGGGGGGGGGGGGGTTCTGGAGAATAGCTTGACTCCCTCTTCTTTGGGGCAGCCCCTGAGATATTGGAACACTGCTATCATATCACCCCTAGTTCTTCTTTTTATTAAACTACAGACATACCCAATTCCAGCAGCCGTTCCTTATATGTTTTCTGGAGCTGCCAAGGGCAGCCCAAGCGCGGAAAAGGAGCATTCCGGATTCTCACGGCTCAAGCAACCTGGGTTGCAGAGAGAGAGAGAGAGACACGCTTCGCTCCTCGATCAGCCCCGGCTGGGGTTGCACGAAACGGGCTCGCCAAGCCCGGGCCGGGCCGGGCCCTCCATATCTGGCCGTTTGCAAAGCCGCCCTTCCTCCCCACCTACCTGCGGGTCGCCCCTGCAAGGATCGAGGGCAGGTCGGGCGTCCGGATTCCCGGGGCAGAGAGGCGTCCGGCGACGCTTCCCGGGCTGGGGTCTCCTCCGGCCGCTCCCGTTTCTCGGCTCTGCCCTTCCCGGCGCGTCAGAAGAGGCGGTTTTTGCGCCGCCGCGGTGCGAGCAGCAGCCGGGGTGGGGGGGGGAGGCTGGGAAGAAGGTGCAAAAGCTGCTTCTGGATCGCGCTTGGGCCGCTGCTCTTGCTCGGGCCGCCCCAGGAAGCGCGTCGGAGGCTCCCCGCGCGGAGCAAGAGAAGAAGGGGTGGGGGGGACGCGACTGCCCACGCGAGGAATTGGCCGTGGATCTCTTCTTGGCCGCCCCTCGACGGAGGCCAAGCGGCTCCTGGACCCCTTGGGAGGAAAGGTGAGCGGCGCTTTCCCGTAAATCCGGAGAAGTGGTGTGTGTGTATGTGTGTAGGTGGGGAGGGTCACCTGGAAAGGCAGAGGAGAGGGGAGCGGCGCTTTCCCGTAAATCCAGGGAAGTGGAGGGGTGTGTGTGTGTGTGTGTGTGTGTGTGTGTGTGTGTGCAGGTGGGAAGGGGTCACTTGGAAAGGCAGAGGAGGGGAACGGCGTTTTCCCGTAAATCCAGGGAAATGTGTGTGTGTGTGTGTGTGTGTGTGTGTGTGTGTGTGTGTGTGTGTGTGTGTGTGTGTGTGTGTGTGTGTGTGTGTGTGTGTGTGTGTAGGTGGGGAAGAGTCACCTGGAAAGGCGGAGGGGAGGGGAGCGGCGCTTTCCCGTAAATCCGGGGAAGTGGGGGGGGTGTGTGTGTAAGTGGGGAGGGGTCACCTAGAAAGGCGGAGGCGCGACCCCGGACCTCCCCCCCCAATAATACGGACTCCCCCTGCCAGATGTGAGCTGCAAAACTGCGGGCGATTGGCGGAGCGCAGCCAAAAGATGGGCGTTATTCCCTCTCTTTGCTGCCCCCTCATGGTGGTCTGAGGTATGGCAGCCCTGAAGACGCGGTCGAGACGCGGTAGCTTTCGATTCCTCCGGATCGGGGCTGGACCCGGGGAGGGAGGGGGCGAGGGACCAGCGGGCAAAAGACGAAGCAGCGTCGCAGCAGCTGGAGCGGGAGGGCCTTTGAACCCCTAAGAATCCCTAAGATCACCCTCACCCACCCACACAGACAGGCAAGACACCAGAATGTAAACTGACAGCAAACAGCACTCCTTACTTTTTTGTTTGTTTGTTTTAAGCTGGTTAACTATTTTATTTTTTAAATGTTTTATTCATTTTTTAACACAATCCCCTTAATATTCGGTAAACAGTGTGTTGTCTGGGTTTACATTTAAGAAACATTCACTAAGGCTGATTTGTTTTTAAGAAGAAACTAGACAGCCGTTTGTCCGAAATGGTATAGGGTTTCCTGCCTGAGCAGGGATTGGACTAGATGACCTCCAAGGTCCCTTCCACCTTTATCATCATTATTATTATTATTAACCGTTGATTTCTATAATCGATAATCCACATAATAACTTTTACTTGATTTACTCGACTTTTAAGATTTGCGGACTTCAACTCCCAGAATTCCCCTGCTGGAGTGGAATGCCATAACGTAAGTGTTTCTCATGCTGGCTGGGGGATTCTGGGAGTTGAAGTCCACCCATCATCAAACTGGCAAAGTTGAGAGAGACTACAATACATGGTTGCATATGGTTGTGTGAAGGAGGTTCAGCCTGGGTTCTCGCCCTGGGCCATTACTCACCTCCTCTCTTCTATTCCTGCAGCTCAGCCATGGCCAGCTTCCCCTATTTAGACGAAGCAGAGTTGAGGAACCGCAAAGTTCAATATCTGGCCCAGAAATCCTTCGCAGCTGCCTCTCAAATCCAGGAAATGCTGGATTTTTTGAACTTCTTCAAGGTCCAGGTTGGGATCCTAGGAGAGCACCGTGCAGGGGTCAGCATGCTGGTTGAGGCTCTACTGAGCAAGTCTCGCCCGGTGACAAACCTTGCTGCTTACTTCCGGAAAGCCCCACAGCCCTCACTCTCTGCAGAGGTCCACGTTCATCCCACCTTCCCTCACCTCATCTTGCATGAACTACCTGGCTTTGAGGCCACCGAGACACCAGCTGCCTATCTGAAGAAGCTGGGTGACCTACAGCGCTTCAGCTGCTTCGTAATAGTGGTAGGAACCACGGGCTTAAGAGACGTTCATCTACAAGTCCTTAAGGCCATCAAGCAAAAGAAGAAACCTTTCTTTGTGGTTCACACCAAGATTGACCTGGATCTGCACACAGCTAGAAGGCGCCTTCAATACAGATACAATCCTGCAGAGCAGCTGGACCGGATCCGGAAGGAGTTGTCTGAGACTTTGGCCAAGGATGGATTGGAGGCCCAGAAGATTTTCCTGGTGTCTGGGCTGCAGGCTGAGAGATACGATTTCGCTTGCTTCGAAGACACGTTGGAAGGAGAAGTGCTCAACTTGAAAAGGTAAAGAGGTCAAGGGTTGGATCAGAACATTTTGACTTTTCCTCCAGGGCTGGAAAACGTGTCCAACTCTTGCATATCCATCGTTCTGCCCTTTTACGTTAGCCTGTTGAGCTAATGTCCTTTTTTTCTTAGTTGTTTTCTATATGGAAGTCAACTGAACATGCTAAAATAGAATATTATCAAAGAAAGTAGAAACAGTTCTTAAACAGTGGTTGCTAAGTGGGAAATCATGTGACCGTGACTGTTTTCTTTTTTCCTGGTCCCTTGCCTTTTGGAATGCTTATTCTGGTGCTGGGATAATTAGGGATTACAAGAGAGTAAGCAGACACACAGTGAGAAATACATATCGAAAGGAATGTAGTAGTGCCAGCAGCCCAAGCATACTCAGGACTGGAAGCCACAAGCGCGCTACACAATCATATTCTCCATTTTGCATTTGCTTTGTCTCTTATAATCCCTTTCTCTTCAAACTTCCTGCTCTGCAAGGGAGGGGGGGGGAAACAGGTCAAGCATAGAACAACACATACTTTTAAAGGCGATCACATGACTAAGGGGCACTGCAAAGGCATTGATCATAAAGTTATTTTTCACTACTATTGTAACTTCAAATTGTTGCTGTTTGAAACTGTCGAAAGCAAGGTCTATCTTTACATGGCAGTTTAAAACACTCCAGCAAAATCTTTCAGATTATTTATATTTATTTATTTATATTTCATATTTCTAAACCACCCCTCTCCCTCAAAGAGGGGCTCTGGGTGGTGTACAGTATAGCCAATAAAATGTATAAAAAATTAATGTTAAAATTAAAAATTAGGTTTAAAAAAAATTAAAATTATAGAATAAATGACAATTAAACATCAAAAGGGGAGAAAAATCCTATGATAGCATGGACGTTATTGGGCATGCCCAATGTAGTCTGAGAAAGTCAGTGTTGAGTTCTTGATGCATGCTGACTGTAACTTTATCTCTAATTGCAGCTAATGACTATAGCAGTGGTTCTCAACCTGTGGGTTGGGACCCCATTTGGGGTCGAACGACCATTTCACGGGGGGTCGCCAAACAAAGCAGTCCGCCATTTTTCCCCCCTTTTCCTTAGCTGTGCTACTCCCTTTTATTCTATTGGCTTTTGAAAGCCAATAGAATAGACTCTCTTGAACAGAGTCTAATGTCAATGCTGCAAATACTGTATATTCTTGCTTTGACAATATGCAAAACTGTCTGGCATTTATTGGGTTAATACTTAGCTTAGACTGGGCGGGGAAAAAGGGGGGGGGAAGAAAGAGGAAGCAAACTTTTGACCTTCTCACTAATTGGATAATATGACCTGTGACTGCATGAGAAGGGAGGGGTTTAGCAAGGAAAGCTTGATGCCAGCGAAAGGAAGTTCAGATTCTGGCATCAACCAGTCCATCATGGCGGGCGACCGGCAAAACTGTAGCTCTGCAAAAAGATTTTAGGAAACATGCCTGAAAGTTCTTTGAAGTGCTTCATTAGTCGGAACATGTGACATCTAATTCTATTGGCTTTCAAAAGCCAATAGGAATTGTCCGGGCTGTCTCTGCCCTGCTGAGCCTGCCGAAAGCCCCAGTCTGCAAACGGTGCTGCACCAGTTGAGTAGTCCTCGACTTACGACCGGTTGAGTAGTCCTCAACTTACGACCGGTTGGGGGTCACGGCATTAAAAAACGTTGAGAACCATTGGACTATAGGAAGACAATGTATATATTTACAGTATATTTCTGTTCTTTCTAGGCACCATGAGGGAAATCTGAAGAACTTCCCTGCAGTAAGTCAAAAGATGGTCAAGGAGCTACTTGAGATTTGCAAGTTCAGCACCTTGGCTGAAGTCCCAACCATGATCCAGGGTTTGCTGGCCAATCCCACTCAGATCCACCTGAACGTAGCTGTGATTGGAGAAGCAGGCTCGGGAAACTCCTCTCTAATCAACGCACTGAGAAGAGTAGGCTCTGAGGAGAAAGAGGCGGCCCCCACCGGAGTAGCAGAGACCACCTGGAGAGCCACAGTCTACCCATTCCCATTCGTCCCTAACATGTACCTTTGGGATCTACCCGGAGTGGGATTGATGGAGGATGACGTGAAGCGCCTGGATTTCAGCCGCTACAGCGTCTTCCTTCTGGTGGCCTCGGAGCGTTACAAGCACATCCACAGCTGCTTGGCCAAAATTATTGCTTCAGAAGGGAAACAGTCTTTCTTTGTGAGGAACAAGATAGATGTCGACGTGGAAGCCCAAGCTGGAAACCAACCCAACTTGAAGGAGAAACGTCAGGAACAGATCCGGAAGAGCTGCGTAGAAGCTCTGAAGAACGACGGCGTTGACTGTCCGGTTTTCTTGGTCTCTTCCTTCATGGCTGAAGCCTACGACCTCCCTCTCCTTCGGGAAGAACTCCAGAGACGGGCTTCCGAGTTGAAGAAGGAGGCCTTGAGGAGAGCGATCCCCACCGTCTTCTCCCAGCTGGTAAGGCTCAAGAGCAAAGTGCTGATGAGGGACGTGTGGGGGAAGACCTTGCAAGTTGGCCTCTCCTCTGTGGACAGTCTCAAGGAGACGGTGGTTGAGAAGCTCCTGGCCGTCATCACCAGCTTCTGCATCCACCTTGGTCTGGATGAAATATCTGTCAGGAACACAGCTGAGTGCACTGGCAAAGCAGCCCACCAGCTTCAAGCAGAGATCCAAAGCCGCTTTGCCCGGCCATTGCATCCCACCGACGTGCTCAACCTCATAGTTAAGCCTCCCTCATGGAGCATCTGGGCGTGGAGCTACGTGCCCTACTGGGGCCAAGGAGGTAAAGTGGAGGACCCGATCTCTGTGGAGAACATTTACAATCTGCTGCAACAAGCTGTAGTGGAACTGTCCAGTGATGCAGAGAGGCTGCTGCTGGCGGCCTTCTCGGAGGACTAGAGGTGGAGGGGAGATTGATGGGGAGGGGGGAGAGAAAATATATCTCATCGTAGGACAGGCTTCACATGGCTTGGCTTGTTCAGAAAAGCACGCCCTGTGCCTAAACCTCTGAATTCCCCAGATGTACACATGCTTAGCTGCTTTCTGTCCAGGAGAATTCTATTTTGTAGATTGAAATAGTCATTGTTTGCATTTGTTTGTCCTGGAAGTAGGTCATGTTACACAGTTACTAAAAAAACACTGGTGAGCGGTAGGGATTGTCTGCCATTTGCTGCACATAACGCAAACTGCAGTAAAAAATTCTACATGTACATCTAGCCGTGCCACAAGTTAAAGCAGTTGCCTGTTTGTAATTTGCTGCACGACAAATTAAAATTTATTGTGCAATCTTGTTTTGATGGTTCTTGTTTACAGTAAGCTACTCATTGGGTTTCTAAAATCTTCACCCTTGGTCAGGCCTAATTGTTTTGTGTTTTTTTTAATTGTTCCTCTTGATTTGTTTTGCCAGGCAACGCAGTCCAAATTCCCCTGGCTTTTACAAAATATTTGCCCAGCATACTTGCAGCAAATTGTATTCACAGTGATGCAAAAGCATTGTGGCTTTCTGTGACACTCAAACTACTGGGGGGGGGGGAAGACTCTCATTTGGATGACAAAATAAGTCTATTTGGTAATTGACAACTAATCCAGTACCTGGGACAGAAATTAATTCAACAACTTAACCTATCTTTCTCCAAATTAGATGGGAAGTCAAGACTACTATTACAGTGTTTCCCAAACTTGACAATTTTAAGGCATGTAGACTTCAACTCCCAGAATTCCACAGCCAGCGTTGCTGGCTGTGGAATTCTGGGAGTTGAAGTCCACATGGCTTAAAATTGTCAAGTTTGGGAAACACTGCACTATTAGAAAAGATGTACAAATAAAGGTTGTCCTCAAGTTATGATCATTCGCGTAACTGCTGTTTGAAGTTACGACCGCACTGGAAAAAGCGACTTACATATAAGATTATTGCAGTTCCCCAAGGTCACATGATCACAATCTGGGGACCTGGCCACCAGCTCACACTTGCGACAACTTCAGCATCCCAAATCACACGATTGCCATCTGCAACCTTGCTAGCTGGCTGCCAACAAGGAGTTATTCTTTTTGCTTTATTTTCTTCTTACTTTCTTTTATATTTCATGATACAATAAAATATCAAAGGAAAAATAAAGTGCCAGGAAGCATTAACCTCCAAAGAGACAGAAGTACATGTATAGATCACAATGCATTTGCAGAACGTGTAAATTGACACGCAGAAGGCCTTGACCCACAGCAACTTCAGCTTAAAAAAGATCTTTTGCTTAAAATTCTCTCCACCTTAAGTATCCAGAAAAAGAGCAGCCAGAAGAAATAGTCCTGCACGAGACCAAACTTGACAATCCTTGGGTTTACTTCATTCTGAGCCAATCTCACACATTTAAAATCTAGATTCACTAACACCGTTGCAAAAAACAATTTCAGGTTTGATCATTTTTAGGATCACAAAGACTATCTCACTATCTCAAGACAGACGCCACTTAAATGATTAAAAAGGTAGCAAAGAAATGTAAGTTTTGTAAGGATGCAGAGTGACGCTTCCAGGGTCCCTTCATTTTATAACATATGGTTACTTGCGCTGATGGGTTTCCTGAAAAGGTGTTCAGGGTTTGGGGGGGGGGTTTGGTTCACATTTCTGATTGTTCTCTACAGCGTGAATTTTTAACAATATTCTCACGAGTACAGAATTCAACAATACGTGTCTGTATCTCAGAAGGCTCACTCCAAGCCCTGGGTCTTCAATCTGTCGTACATACTTAAAAAATAATAATAATTAGTAATCTGCAGCAATGTTGCATCTTTAAAGACCCACAACTATATTGCTGGAACACTCAAGCTATGCACACAAGCAACCTTCTGCTTGGCAGAAAGTACTGCATTTTACTTAGCAGTAAGATACCGAGAATTCAGTAGACTGATATACCCTGTGACGAGGCTGTAACGTGATTTCAGTGTAACCTACATTAGACATAAACTTCCTGAAATAGCTAACAACTAGGAAGTAGTTATCCCTATCGAATGATGGCGCTGATATTTGCAGTTGGCACTCAAAGGAGCCGAGTTCAGCGTTGGCATCTTGTGCCTTTCAGAGTGATCATTCTTCTTTGCTCTTCAGAGCAGCACAAATCGGCTCCCTTTACATTTTCTTAAATAAAAATAAGGGGGTAGTCTTGATGACTGGGGGGGGGGGATGTTGTATAGACACCAGTTAGGATGTGAAGGCTGCTTGACGGAGAATTAGGTGGAAGTATCTCCAACTAAGAACACTGCCTTTTCTGTCCTTAGTTTAGGGAAGTTTTTCACCTTTAGCAACTTTTAAGGCGTTTGGATTTCAACTCCCAGAATTCCCCAGCCAGCTACAGATAGCCCTCAACTTACAACTGTTCATTTAATGATCATTTGCAGTTACAGCAGCATTGAAAAAAAAAATGACCGTTTTCCACACGTACGACCCATGGTCACATGATCAAAATTCGGATGCTTGGCTACTGACTCATATTTATGATGGGCTGCCATGTCCTGGGGTCATGTGATTCCCTTTGGTGAAGTAACAAGTAAAGTCAACGGGGAGGCCAACTTCACTTAGCCACCCTTCTACTGGCTTAACACCTGCAGTAATTCCCTGCACAACGGTGGCAAGGAAGCTCGTGAACTGGGGCAAAATTCACTTAACAAGTGTTTTGCTTAGCAAGAGAAATTTTGGGCTCAACTGTTGTAAGTCAAGGACTACCTATACCAGAGGTAGGCCACCTTGGCTCTTTTATGACTCGTGGACTTCAACTCCCAGAATTCCTGAGCCAGCATGGGGGAAACTTTGGCCCCTTCATGACTCGTGGACTTCAACTCCCAGAATTCCTGAGCCAGCATGGCTCAGCACGGAAGCCTCTCCCTTTCCCCTCAGCGTGGCTGGCTCAGGAATTCTGGGAGTTGAAGTCCACAAGTCATGAAGGGGCCAAAGTTTCCCTCATGGTGGCTCAGGAATTCTGGGAGTTGAAGTCCACGAGTCATAAAAGAGCCAAGGCTGCCTACCCCCTGACCTATACGCTGGCTGAGGAATTCTGAGAGCTGAAGTCCACCCAGCTTAAAAGCTGCTAAGGTTGAAAAACACGGAGCTAGGGAAATGTTTCTTTACAGATTGAGCTATCTTTCGAAAGGGAACATAAGTAGCCCTCCATTTCCCCCCCCCCCCCAAAAAGGGGGAATATGGCTCTCCATCCCAGGCAGCAACGTCCATTGCCTTCCATTCCCCACCCAGACTCAGGAAGCAGAGGGGTTGGTTAGTGCTACTGCTAGAGCTCCCCGCGAGCATGGCGGATATAGTGCTCGTGCAAGCCTGCCTCGTAGCTAAAACTCTCCCCACAGTCCATGCAGGAATAAGGCCAGGAGGGTAGCAACTCCTGTGTCTGCCGGTGGAACGCCTGGTGTTGACGCAGGCTGGAGATCTGACGGAAACTCTTGCCGCAATCCGAGCACTGATGAGGCGAGCTATGACCCGCCGCTTGTCCTTGGCAGTGATGCTTATAGTTGGCCAGCTGATCAAAACGGCGGCCGCAGTCCGGACAGCCAAAGATGGAGTGCAAGCAGTTGCTGTAATCAGAGGGTGAGGACGTGGCATGGCTTCGCTGATGGCAGATAAGTGCCCGGGAACTCTTGAAAGCCTTTTTACAAATGAAGCAGAGAAACAGGGCATCCCGCAAATTGGCCTGAACAAAGTCCTCCGGATGTTCTCGCTTCATATGCCGTTCCTTGAATTTCTCGTCAGGGAAGGTAATCAGGCAGTGAAAGCACTGATTAGCACCCAAGCCGTTGGCACCCAAGCTATCTAGAAATGGATAGGGAAGAGAGGCAGCAGTGAGTATCAAGTTATTTAGGTACATCTTTTAATCTACAGATTCCAAGACAAGCAATGGTATAACAGTATGGCAGTACCACAGCAAAGAAACGACTGAATAATCTACAGGTAGTCCTCAATTTACAGCTATTCTGGACCATATAGCTCTATGCACCATATAGCTCTATGTTGGAGTGTCCGGCAGTTATTGGGTTAAATGCTACGTATGTTGATGGGTCAGTGGGAGGAGTTCCAAAGGTCATTGGGAGACTCCCTGGACACAAGCCACATGGGAATCTCTTTGTCTGTAAGAAGCATGGGCCATGGAAGGTCACACAATGAGGCTGAGTCATTATAAAGATGGTATGAAGAGCAATATTTCTTACCTAAAGGGATGATCTAAAAGGTGGACAAAGATGTATTTCCAAGAGCACCAATCACAACGTGAACGCAAGTAATCTTTCTCATTAAAATATATTTTGTTTATTATAAGATCGTTTCTTTTGAGTTAACTGTCTGACTGGATTTAAAAGAAAGCACTTTAGATTTGAGTCAGAATAACAGCCATTCGTTTAGCAACCATTAAAAATTACAAGAAAAGTCTTATGACCGTCCTCACACTTGTGATTGTCACCTGATAAAAATTTAGGCGCGTGGCAACTAACATACATTTACAATGGTGGTAGCGTTCTTGGGTCATCGCCATTTGCGACCTTCCCAGCTAGCTTCTGACAAGCAAAGTCAGTGGAGGGGGGGGGAGAAGCCTGATTCGCTTAACAACCAGGTAATTCACTGAACGAATGCAGTGATTTGCTTCACTTGTAACTGTGGGTTTGTGTGCCTACAAGTCAGTGTTGATACCTTGCAACTGCCAGGAAAAGTCCCTGAAGTTTTCTTGGCAAAATTTCAGAAATGATTTGCCACTGCTTGCTTCTTAAGGCTGAGAGTCCACGGTCCATGGTTGCTCAGCTCACTTTGTGCCTGAGTCGAGATTAGAACTCATGGCCTTCCAGTTTCTAGTCTGATGTTTTAACCCACGGGTATCAAACTGCCGGCCCGCAGGCTGGATGCATCATGCTGAAACGGCACCCAGCCCAGCTCCGGCAATGGGGAAAAAGTCGCGATATGTCGTGACACATCATGTGATGTTGTGAGTTTGACACCCCTGTTTTAACCACTAAACCAAGGGGGCTGTGGACCAGTACCCATCATCAGCCTGTTAGGAACCAGGCCGCAGAAGCAAGCGAATCTGCATCTGCATGGGATCTAGATAACACATGAAATCATCCTCTTGTGTATCCCCCCTCCCCACGGAAAAAATTGTCTTTTCCAGAAACCAGTCCCTGCTGTGAAAAAGGTTGGGGACGACACCATCTCTCTTAATGTAACTATAACCTGCTAGAAATCCTCTGGCATCCAGGACCAGACTCAACACTCACAGATGCCAGCGTCCTCAGAGCATTCTTTGCCCTCTGCTGGCATTATTGCAATGTTTCCCTCTCGCCGGAGAGATCCTGGTTTATAGGCTGGCAGATGCTTCTGGGATGGGGATGCGCCACTGTTAAAGTTTGACACCTTTTCAAGAAAGGGCTCAGCCAATGTCAATTTGCCAACTGCAGAAAATTCAGCCATCGCTTCCTGTAACCAGCAAAATCAAATAGTGAGCAAAAAAACCCAAAACATCCAGACACATCTACACACCACAAATGGAGACTTTCTAAAGGCACGTGAGAGAAACAATCTGGAATTGAGGAGAAACTTCCTGACAGAAATCGTGGACGCTCCATCACTGGAGATTTTTAAGAGGAGACTGGACATTCCACCTGTCTGAGATGGTATGGGTCCTCCTGCTTGAGCAGGGGGCTGACTAGAAGACCTCCAAGGTTTTGTCTATTCTATTCTATTCATTCTATTCTTCTATTCTATTCTATTCTTCTATTCTACTATTCTATTCTATTTATTATATTCTTCTATTCTACTATTCTATTCTATTTATTATATTCTTCTATTCTACTATTCTATTATATTCTATTCATTCCATTTTTCTATCCTATCCTATTATTCTATTCTATTTATTCTATTATTCTATTCTATTCTACTATTCTATTCATTCTATTCTATTCTACTATTCTAGTCATCCTATTCTATTCTATTCTTCTATTATATTCTTCTATTCTATTCTATTCTATTCATTCTATTCTATTCTTCTATTCTATTCTATTCTATTCATTCTATTCTATTCATTCCATTCTTCTATCTTATCCTATTATTCTATTCTTATTCTATTCTATTCTATTCTTCTATTCTATTCTATTCTATTCTATTCACGTTGGGCGTCATCTCCCTCTGCCTCCAAGTTAATTACAGGACATTGTGCCAATTCTAGAGCCCCGAATATCCACATTTCCCATTTTTCCCCCCTGCATAATTCAGCTCCAGCCCCAGCACATCGTACCTCTTTTTCAATACTCTTTGGGTCAGTTTCCTCTTACAGCCAGCTTAAGAGGAATATTTAAGAGCCTTTTCTCCTTCTCGGGTCAACCAAGACAAGCAAGCTCAACGCAGGAGATCCAGAAGGAAGAATGTGGGGTGTGTTTCTCCCCCCCCCCGCCCACACACACACACACACACCCCATCACCAGTTTGTCGAAAGGAGGAAGATCCAGCTGGGCCTAAGCAAGAGACGGAGGAAGCGGCGGCCTGCGTTAGCTTTTGCGGAAGGGTCTGGAAGGCTTCTGCCCAGAGGACAGGGGCCAGGCAGGGGCCTGGGAGAGGGACGAGGGGCTCCCCCTCAGCTCATCCTCCCTTCTCGGCTTCCCGTTAAGAAAAGGCCTCGCCTCGAAAGAGGCTCTTCTGCCTTGCTGGGGAACCGGATCGAGGCCTCAAGCCCTGGACGAGCCCCTCTGCCGCCCCACGCCGAGGCCAGGTCGGAGCCTTCCATCGGGACCCCTTCCAGAAGACCTGCCCCAAATCCGTGCCGGCTCCTCGGTTACCCTAACCAGACCACCCCGTTCCACACTAGGCCTCGGTCCTTCTCCAGAAAGGCCCCCGCTTGCCGTGAAGCGAACCACTCCAAACGCCTGCACGAAATTCTGACTCTTATTTCCTCTGTGGGTGAAGGACTGCCGCGCGTTATTTTCATACAAATAAATAAGACATTTAGGGAAGTGCGGGAGCTTCCGGCGCTCAATCTTTAATCCAGATCTCATAAATTATTGTAACTTGTTTCAAGGCAATATTATAGACAGCCTCGCGGGAGAGGAGGCGAGGTCGAGCAACGGCGCACGCGCACCACAGAAAGCGTTCTACCAAGCGCCGTTAGACCTTATGAGTGAGACGCAGCTGGGCTCCAGAGTGCCGCTGGCTTGTGCCATCTGCGCATGCGCCTAGCAATGCGATATTCCCAGCCATTATGCACGAGGCGCGCAGGCGCCATCCGCTCTAGCCTGCTGGTCAGTTTTCCAGCAAAGCTCCTGCTTTTTAAATTGCACGTCATGCCACGTGTTGGAAAGAATATTCTCCCGTGGGAATTCTATCATTTCCTCTGCTAAGACAATTTTCCTGTACGGCTACAAATAGGAAATAAGAGTAAGAGTAATTTTGCAATTATTTATATTTCAGGAATATCTTGCGTCTGTTATATATTAGGAAGATTTGTTTTCATAGAATCAGCATCTGATGACGAAGGAACCGCGTAGGGGTTTTTAAAAAAAAAAAAAAAGTTCGGAAGCAGTAAAGATTCAATCCAATGAATTTATAAACATGGGACTGCATCAAATTGTTGCAGCAGTTTGTTCGTGGTGCATTTCAACTGAAATTCCCTCCAGGTGGAGCGTGGAATTACAGTGGCTGTTGCTTTTTGAAACGGTGGAAGCCTTAATAGGCACAGTACAACTTTCTCTCTGAACAGCTAAGTAATACCTTATTGTCGCACTAAACGCAATGGAATTTTCCAAAGTCAAAAGGCACAAAATTGCTTCCGTACCTATATATGCGTATTTATGTAGTTATGGGAGATTCGGTGAATACACATCTATTTGGTAGAAACTAGATTTAGGGATTGGGTTTGGTATATTTGGACAAAAATAGCAATAGTACTTAAGATTCATATAGTGCTTGACAGCACTTTCTGAGCAGTTTACAACGGGATATTGCCCCCGCCAATCTGGATCCTCATTTTACTGACCTCAGAAGGGTGGAAGGCTGAGTCAACCTTGAGCCCCATCAGGATCGAATTCCAGGCAGTGGGCAGTTAGCCTGCAATACCGCATTTTAACTATTGTGCCATGTAATTTTCTTAACATTTTCAATGTTTGAGTATTTAAAAAATAGAAAATGAAATGCCAACAGTGAGTTGCATCAAGGATTAGATAATGTGGGTATAAAATCCCTCTACTATAGGTACACGTGCATAAGGTATTAATTCGCCTCCTAAACCTCACCTAACAATTGTATCAGAGACTGGTAGCATCCAAAGTGCTGATCAGCAAATCAAACAACGTAAACTCTTGTCCACTCATGATTTGCATTTTTCATGTTCACCCAAGTACACAATTTCAGGAGCAAATAAATGCCCAAAGCGAGTGCCAATGCTATTTCATGGTTTAGATCAGGGGTAAGCAACCTTGGCTGGTTCAGAAATTCTGGGATTGAAGTCCACAAGTCATAAAAGAGCCAAGGTTGCCTATCCCTGGTTTAGATCCTCAATAAGCACTTTAAACTATGAACAGCAAATGAGGATAGTAGCTGGATTCAGTCCCTGAATTGACAGGCTTTTAACCATGGTTTCCTCACAACCACTATAGTGGCATGATTTGTGCTGAACTCAAACGTGTGAACCACGCATTTGATGTCCTCTTTCAGTTGTTCCTCAATTTCTATACAGCTAAATTCTCCACCTATGACTGCAATGGAGCCTGACCATTACAATCGTAGCTTGTATGGTTATAACATGGGTCATGTGACCAACCTCATTACATCACCTATTTTGTGGTGTTTAAGCCACTTGTCAACGCTGCAAATATTGTATATTCTTGCTATGATTTAGAAGTAACCACTGCAACCAGAAAGTAAATCAGCTGTTCACTATGGGTTGGCCAATGCCACTTTTCAGCAAAAACGTTGTAAAATGTGGTCAGGTGACCACAGAACTCTGCAAACAGCCATAAATGTAGGCTAGTTGCAGAGGGCCTGAAATATGATCATGTGGCCTGGGGAGTCAATAGAACTTTAGAATAGGATTGTCATCTCTGGGGAGATCTATTGTAACTTCCACCGGTTGCTAAGCGACTGGTTGAGGGCTACCTGTAATATGCCTGGCAAATAACCCTAAGGTCTGCTTCTTCGGTGATGGCAGACTGAATGGTTGCTATCCTAAAATCTCACAAGGATATAAGAGATCCTGGGTTTGTAAAGAATGACTGTGCACCATTAAACTCTGATCAGGCAGCTTCATTTGCAGAGACAGTCATTGCCTTTCAGACCAGAGCTGGCTTCGTTTTAAGAGAAATCCTGGCGAAGAGCTGCACAAAATCAGCACCCCCGTTTCTCCCATTTGCAGACAGAGATGGGCACAATAAAAAGTCGTATACATACAGAATTGTTTTTATTAAACCATATCTCCTAACTACTGTGAAGAGATACTGTTGAAATTCATGAGTTAGGTGGATCAGGCGCCATGCCCAGGAGCTGTTTTGTTAAAAGCCAAACACGCACACGCACACACGCACACACACACACACAAACAGAATACAGCTTCAGTTCAGCATGGACCACCCAGATGCCAACATGACGACAATGGAAACGGGACCCTGCCTGAGAAGGAACCGTCTTGAAAAGCAGGATCTTCCACACGGGACAAGCGATCCCAATCCATCCCTTACTATCTTCCCCCCTCCCTCCCCATTTGGGATGGGTCTGGCAGAAGACAATTCTGCTTGCATTAATGAAAACGGATCCACAGAGCACAATTCTGCTAGTGCCACTGTTACAAAAGTTCATGAACAAGATTCTCCTTTGGGGGTTAGAATATTTTAGGGACCGTCGGATCCAGATCACTGGATCTGGGCAGGGACAAGGGAAAACTTCACTTCCTGCAGATGGGCTGAGGTTTTTTGTTTTTTAAGTCACTACACTCACCGCCAGGGAGGCAGGATACAAAAGCTCACGTCTCTCCTCGCTCCAAAGCTAAATTCATTTCAGAAATATAGAAATGTCTTTTTTTTTTTCCCCCTTAAAGGAACGAACAGCAAAGGAGGTTTCTGCTTTTCCGTATCCTAGCAGGATAGATCCCTTAGCAGGGGCCACCTATCACAACAAGGGAAAATGGAAGTGAGCTGGGGGAAAGGGTCGAAAAAAGGACCTACAGCTCTCCGCGAGCATGGAGCATGTAGTGCTCGTGAAGTTCGGATACCAAGCCAAATTCGCCTGGGCACTCGGTGCAGTGGTACGGTCCATCAGCCCCATCTGTGTCCTGATCCCCATTAGCCTCTCTGGGAGCAGGAGAAGAAGGAGTAAGCTTATTACGAGAAGGGGCGGGAGGGCTCCTGTGCCAGCTGTGTTCACAGCGATGGCCCTCCAGCGTGGCAGGCGAGGTAAAGCCCACGCCACACTCAGCACAGATGTAGTGAAAAGCTCTGCCCCGGCCGGAGGTCAGGGCCATTCGCCCGTCCTGGCTGTCAGGATTCCCCGACAAGATCAGTGGGGGTGGCTTGGCTGAAGAGGAACCACTGTGTGGCCTTTTGCGCCCCACGTGGTAGCTACGGTGCACCTTCAGGGCCCGAGAGGTGCCAAAGCCACGCCCACACTCAGGGCACTCGTGCCACTCGGGGCTCGGCGCCTGGGAGGAGCTGAGGCGGTCCTGCCCTCCCTCTCCGCCATCATCCACCTGTTCCCCAGCCGTTGATTTTTTGGGTTCTTTGCTCTGGGGACCTAGCAAAACAAAGGGAGAGAAAACACAGTGAGGTATGCACGTAGAAAGCACCTTGGCTTGTCCCCCACTCTAGAGCAATGGTTCTCAACCTGTGGGGTCCGGACCCCTATTTGGGGTCGAACGACCATTTCACGGGGGTCGCCAAACAACGCAGTCCGCCATTTTTCCCCCCTTTTCCTTAGCTGTGCTACTCCCTTTTATTCTATTGGCTTTTGAAAGCCAATAGAATAGACTCTCTTGAATAGAGTCTAATTCTATTGGCTTTCAAAAGCCCATAGGAATTGTCCAGGCTGTCTCTGCCCTGCTGAGCCCGCCAAAAGTCCCATTCTGCAAACGGTGCTGCACCAGTTGAGTAGTCCTCGACTTACGACCGGTTGAGTAGTCCTCAACTTACGACCGGTTGAGTAGTCCTCGACTTACGACCGGTTGGGGGTCGCGGCATTAAAAAGGTTGAGAACCACTGCTCTAGAGCTTTAACATGGCAAGCGTTTGTCTACGGAGATTCTCAGTCGTCCAGGACATAGTTGTCCCAAAAGTGCTTTCCCAAAAGACAATCAGGACCTTCTTGATTTTTTTTCCCCCTTGAAAACGTTTCGCTTCTCATCCAAAAAGCTTCTTCAGTTTTGTTCTGCTTTTGGAAAAAGCACCTTTGAGACATTCCTCCTTTGCCAGCGCCATGGAGAATTGGCTAAATCAAATTTTACGTAACTCGTGGAATCATAAAGGAATGTGAGGAAAGCAACTTGCAGAAAAAATACCTTAAATTAAGAAGGTGGAAGAGCTACAGCTGTTCAGTGGTGCTGGAAATAATACCCTTCATATCCCCTAAAGCAGGGGTTCTCAACCTTGGCAACTTTTAAGATTGAGGAATTCTGGGAGTTGAAGTCCACAAGTCTTAAAAGTTGCCAAGGTTGAGAACCCCTGCCCTAAAGTAATACTTTGATTGCTTTTTTTTAGAGATTACCATCCCAAGCACAATAAATTTAATAGCTGAGCCTGTGCCCAGCATCAAACCCAAATATCTCCTCTACTGCCCTACCTATTATCTGACAGGTCCCGAATATTCCTGTTATATATGCCTATTATACCTGGATAGCCATTGGCAGATGGGGTTGCGGGACTACTGTCACCGGAAGATACTGAGGTTGCTTCTGATTCGTCCTCCTCCTGCATGGCCAATATACCTGGAACAATTAAAACCCTCCATGAGTTCTGCTATTAACTGTTCTCTACCCTACTCTTAAATCATGAACATTTATATGCTTAAGTCAGGGGTCTTCCAACGTGGCTCTTTTATAACCTGTGGACTTCAACTCCCAGAATTTCTAAGCCAGGCACACATGCCTAAGCCAGTCCACAAGTCATAAAAGGGCCAAGTTTGAAGACCCCCGACTTAAGTAATGAATCAAGAAGCAGTTTTTGATCACCGAGCCTCAAAGGCAGACCAAGAGTATCATATACTACAAGTTTCTCAATGGTCCCAAATAATGGCTATCCTATGTAGATAACCCTAGAGATAGTTGCTATCCAGAGCAAAATACCACAGATACGTTTTCTTCAACCGCTGGTAGTCCTTGACTTACAGCAGTTCATTTAGTGACCATTCAGAGTTACAAATGACTGATGACCATTTTTCACACTTACGACCATCGCAGCACCCCCACAGTCATGTGATTAAAATTCAGGCGCTTGGCAGCTGATTGATATTTAGGACGGTTGCAACAGCAGTGTTACTAACTTAACTACTGTAGTGATTCACTTAACAGCTGTGGCAAGAAAGGTCATTGGAATATAGAATAGAATAGAATAGAATAGAATAGAATAGAATAGAATAATGGAATGAAGTAGAAGAATAGAATAGAATAGAATAGAGGAATGAAGTAGAAGAATAGAATAGAACAGAACAGAATAGAATAATAAACTGGACTGGACTGGACTAGAGAATAGAATAGAATATATAGAATAAATAGAATAGAATAAACTGGACTGGACTGGACTGGACTAGAGAACAGAATAGAACACAATACTTTATGGTCACTTTAAATGTACACTAATCAGCCTACATTAAAATGAGATTTCATTGCATATAGCTCTCAAAGGTGAGCACTAAAATATACACTGCACAAACATGACAAAAAAATAAGTTATGCATACACACACACACACACACACACAAACCTATTTGTCACAACAGGGCAACCTGACAGCAAACGGCTGCTTGTCATTTCGGGCCCCGTGGATGCTTTGCCAGCCTCTCCAGGGCTGCTCGCTCTGAGCTCTCGTTGCCCAATGCCACCCTCTAGTGCTCTGGTGCAACACGTGCAATTAACGGGAAAGTTAACGGTCCCTCCCAGAGGCTGCCTGCCTGCCTGTCTTTGGGCTGGACTAATTTCAGATCCCAAGAAAAGGGGCGATCCCGACGTTGCAGAGCCCCAGAGCCGTGGTTTTTGAGGTGGCCTCTGGCCTTGGTTCCCCCGACGCTCTTTCCCAGGAGCATCGGGGGGGGGGGCTTTTCGACCTCGGGGAGCTCGCGAGAGCCCCCAGCCCCAGCTCCGCAGGGCCGGGGAAGCCTGGCCCCCGCCTGGCCTGTGCTCACCGGTCGAGGTCCCATCCTCCTCCTCAAAGCCAATGTCCTCGGAGCTCCCCACTTCCACCTGCTTGGCTCCTTCGGACATCACCCCTCAAGGCCGGCGGCCCGACCTGCAAGAGGAGCAGAACCGGGACACGAGAGAGAGAGATGGCGGGGAGCCCGCACGCGCCCCCCCCCCATTTTTCCCCCCGGGCCCCCCATCCCATAATAAGCCCAGGGCTGCCCACCGCCCCCGCCAGCCAAGCCAAGCCGGCCCCTGCGCCCATCATGCTCTGCGACCAGCGGACCGCGGCGGAGCCTACGGTCCCATCATGCACCGCGGCTGGGGAAGAAGAAGAAGAAAAAAAAAAAAGGACCCGCGAGCCAAGAGTAAAGGAGAAGCTGGGGGGAGGGAAACTACCCCTTTCCCATAATGCCTTGCACCTTCTACCACTCACCGGTTCCTCCGGATTTGGGGAGGGGCAGCCCGGTCCCCTCCGGCCACAGGATCCTAGCTGCGCAAGCGCAGAGAAAGAGAAGGGGGGGCAAATAGGCAGGAGCCGCCCACCAGCCCTCGGGCCTCGCGCGTGCGCCGCGAGGCTCGGGCTCTCCGTCCGCACTGCGCATGGGCGGGCCGCGAGCCGCTCTCTAAACGGGCGACTAGAGGTTTTTTTTCTCTCCCCCCCCCTCCAGTGGGTATGGCGTTTCATTCGTTCCGCGCATGCGCCCACCAGAATCTCCTGGAAGTTGGGGGTGGGGGGTTGCGAAGTTGTCCAGAGAGAGAAAAGCGATTAAAATGAGTCGTGATAAAATGTAGTTTTAAATAGGCGTGTTTATTCGGAAATGAGTGCAGCTGGGTTTTGTGAAATAGGCCCCGGATTGCCAATTAACTTTCTTCTCTCGCCTCTTCTCTCTGTTCTCTCCCTCTCTCTTCTCTCACCTCTTCTCTCTCTTTTCTTTTTTCTCTCTTCTCTATCTCCTCTCTCTCGCTTCTCTTCTCTCTCTCTTCTCTCTCTGTGTTCTCTCTCTCTCTCCTCTCTTTGCTCTTTTCTCTCTCTTATCTCTCTCTTCTCTCTCTCCCCCCCCCCCATTGCAGAATGAAAATATAAGCCAGGATCAAGAATCAAACTTCCCCAGTCTGGCGGCCCAGGATAGGCTGCTGCTGCTACTATTATTCCCTTTCTGAGGATTGCAGCCTAAACTGTCTTGATCCTGCTCGGGCTAAACCTGACCTGGCTGAGGATTCTGGGAAATGAAGTCCCAGGAAGCCTGATTGGGAAAGACTATGCACTTTTAATACTGCTTCCCAGAATTTGGTGGACTTCACCTCCCACAGCTTTTAGTGGAAATTCTGGGAGTAAGAAGAGAAGAGAAGAAAAGAGAAGAGAATAATAGAATAACAGAACCTTGGAGGTCTTCTAGCCCAGCCCCCTATTCGAGCAGGAGAACCTATCCCGTTTCAGACAAGTGACTGTCTAGTCCAGGGGTAGACAACCTCGGCTCTTTTATGACTCATGGACTTCAACTCCCAGAATTCCTGAGCCAGCTATGCTGGCTCAGGAATTCTGGGAGTTGAAGTCCATGAGTCATAAAAGAGCCGAGGTTGCCTACCCCTGGTCTAGTCTCTTCTTAAAAACTTGCAGTGATGGAGCGCCCACAATTTCTGGAGGCAAGCTGTTCCACTGGTTAATTGTCCTCACCATTAGGAAGTTTCTCCTTAATTCCAGGTTGCTTCTCTCTTTGATCAGTTTCCAACCATTATTTCTTGTCTCACCCTCTGGTGCTTTGGAGAATAGTTTGACGCTCTCTTCTTTGTGGCAGCCCCTCAAATACTGAAATTGTGGCACTAGCACTCCTGGAAAGAGAGAAAAGGGCAGTTGGAACAGAAATTGCCGCGTGGTTGCCTTCCCATCGGCTGGCGTGATTTTTATCAGCCTCCATTGCTAAACCTCCTGCGCTTTGGAGTCAAGCTATTCTCCAAAGGGCCTGAAGGCAGGATAAGAAGCAACAGAAACTAATCAAGGAGAGAAGCAACCTAGAACTAAGGCAAGACTTCCTGACAGTGAGAACAATTAACCAGTGGAACAACCTGCCTCCAGAAGCGGTGAATGCTCCAACTCTGGAAGTTTTTAAGAAGAGACTGGACAGCCATTTGTCCGAAATGGTATAGGGTTTCCTGCCTGAGCAGGGGGTTGGACTAGATGACCTCCAAGGTCCCTTCCAACTTTACTACTACTACTACTACTACTACTACTACTATTTCCAAAAAGGCCTTAAAATAGGAGCAATTTTGGAGAAGTTCCCCCTTGAACTTTGCAATCGGGCAACTGCATTCGCGAGACGGTCCTGCAGCACGGAAAAACCTCGGGAAGAGTTTTCCATCAGGGACGCTAGAGGGCGCTCGGACATCGAGACCGCCGGAGGAGGAGGAAGAGGAGGAGGAGGCCTGCCAGCAGAGGGCGCCCTCGAAAGGGAAAAGGAGCGGTCACCCCTTAAAGCAGGGGTCTCCAAGCTTAGCAACTTTAGGACTTGTGGACTTCAACTCCCAGAATTCCCCAGCCAGCTCCTCTGACATCGGTGGCTTATTTGCAGAGCTTCAGTTATTTGCTTGCAGGGGTTACTCAACTATTATTAATAAATCATAAATATTTTATTAAATAATTTATGGTTGGATTAAATAACAGATTTCTAAGAAATAAAAATAATGGCTTTTTATAATGGCTTAAGTAAGCGGTGGCGAACCTATGGCACGGGCGCCAGAGGCGGCACTCAGAGCCCTCCCTGTGGGCATGCGCGCCGTCGCCCCTATCCTAGGCCTTCAGCTGGGTTTTATAAACCCTTTTCGCTTTAGGCCTCCATCACCGTGTGCAAAATAAAAAAAAAGTTCAATCAATTTCAGTTTCTCGCGGGAAAAAAAAAGATCTTGCAAAGTTGGAATTGATTGATTGAACTTTTTAGTCACACCCAGATTGCTGTTACCACCGTAGCCACACCCACCCAATTGGCCACACCCAGCCAATGGGCCACACCCACCCGGCACCCGATGATGCATAAGTGGGTTTTGGGTTGCAGTTTGGGCACTCGGTCTCTAAAAGGTTTGCCATCACTGGCTTAAGTCAAGGAAGCCAACATATCAAATATGCCTATTTTCCCACTACCACAATTGTTTTCATGCCTTAGCAGGACTAGAACTCACAGTCTCTTGGTTATTGGTCTAATAATCAGGCTGGCTTTTGTCCTAAGGCGGGACTAGAAGTCACTGTCTCCTGGTGATTGGCCCAATAATCCAATCAGCTTTTGTCCTAAGGCAGGACTAGAACTCACAGTCTCCTGGTGATTGGTGCAATAATCAGGCCGGCTTTTGTCCTAAGGCAGGACTAGAACTCACAGTCTCCTGGTGATTGGCCCAATAATCCAACCAGATTTAGTCCTAAGGCGGGACTAGAACTCACAGTCTCTTGGTGATTGGTGCAATAATCAGGCCGGCTTTTGTCCTAAGGCGGGGCTAGAACTCACAGTCTCCTGGTGATTGGCCCAATAATCCAGCCAGCTTTCATGCCTAAAGCGGACTAGAAATCATATTCTCTCACTTTCTAGCCTGGTGCTTTAACCACTAGACTCCCTCTTCACAAACACACTGTAGTGGTTTGTGTAATAACACCTGAGGGTTTGAAAATGCCTCGGAAAGGGGCTACACTCTAGACATCTACAAGCCGTTGGGTAGAACTATCCCACTGTACTCAGGGATGTATCTCAAAATTAGCGTGGCGAGCTTTCACTGATTAGTCAGTTAAAAACATCAAACAATTAACCTTTGAGTTAATCAAAATGACATCCCTAATTAATGAGGTAGCATTTTTAATTTTGTAAGCTTTGAAGACAAGCCCTTCAAAGAACTGCCATCAAAAAATTCAGGCCTTAAATTTGCTTCCAGGGCATAGAAGAAACTTGCTAAAATGCTAACATCTCCTTCTCTACCCAGAACAGATGTTTTACATACAGATTTGAGGAAATGTAATAATGATGGTGATAAATAAATAGGATTATTTGTTTACTTGAGGGGTCGTTGGTGCCCCCTGACCTTGGTTATCTTCTTACCGATGTCTGCAAGTCAACAACTGAGAACCACTCTTTTCAACAAATATTCTCCTTTCTCGGTATTTGTTTATTTACTTATTCGATTTTTATTCCACCTTTAACACTTTCATAAGTACTCGAGGTAGCAGAGATACACCACACTCAAGCCTCCTCCTATTTTCCCCACAACAACAACCCTGGGCTGGCCCAAAGTCACCCATGGCTTTCATGCCTAAGGCGGGACTAGAACTCACAGTCCCTAGTGATTGGCCCAGCCGGATTTCATTAAAGAAAGTTGTACGTTGATCTCAGTGGTGGGATTCAAATAGCTGGGCAACCAGTTCTCTGTGTGGATGCCCCTTCCGGAAGTCCATTCTGGGCCTGGGCAAGAAAAAATTAGGTACCAGTTGTGCTGAACTGGTGCGAACTGGCTGAATCCTACCACAGGAAACAAGGAAGGAAGGAAGGAAGGAAGGAAGGAAGGAAGGAAGGAAGGAAGGAAGGAAGGAAGGAAGGAGTGGTGGGATTCAAATATGTCAACAACCGGTTTTCTGTGTGGATGCCGCTTCCGGAAGTCCATTCTGGGCCTGGGCAAGAAAAAATTAGCTACCGGTTCTGCCGAACTGGTGCGAACTGGCTGAATCCTACCACAGGAAGGAAGGAAGGAAGGAAGGAAGGAAGGAAGGAAGGAAGGAAGGAAGGAAGGAAGGAAGGAAGGAAGGAAGGAAAGAAGGAAAGAAGGAAGGAAGGATTCAAATATGTCAACATCCAGGTCTCTGTGTGGATGTTGCTTCTGGAAGTCCGTTCTGGGCCTGGGCAACAAAAAATTAGCTACTGGTTCTGCCGAAGTGGTGCAAACCGGCTGAATCCCACCACTGGTTTATCTCCAATTTCCTGGGAGCAAATTCCACCGAGTCACACCCCTGCCTAAAATTGCCCTGTAAGCTTTCTCTAACTTTGATTCTCGGAATCCCAGAAAAGCCTCAGGGAAGGCAGGCAGGAGGGCTTCCAGCTGCCTTTTCAAAAAGGATTTCAACAGCAAGAAGAAGGTTTCGGAATAAACATGATGTCATCTTCCCCTAGCTAGCATGGAGCTTTGCTAATCAGATTCATTTTGTTTCTTCATTCATGCAGAGAAATGGAATTTAATCCGCCAACACACGCCTGGCGCTCCGGTAGCGTTATCTTCCGTGTGTCATATTCCTCCACAGAGTTCGCATAACCCTCTCGCTTTAAAAGAATCCATGGAAAGAACGGTGATTCCTTAGGAGCTGTTGGAAAGTGGGAGAAATCTGGTACAGGCCAGATTTCATTTAGTGACCATTCAGAGTTACAACGCCACTAAAAAGAGCGACTTAGGACCTTTTTTCGCATTTACAACGGTTGCAGCATCCTCGTGATCACACGATCAACGTTCAGATGTTTGGCAACCAACTCATATTTATGACGGTTGCCGTATCCTGGGATCCTTTGCGACCTTGTGCAAGCAAAGTGAATGGGGAGGCCAGAGTTATCTAACAACGGTATTACTAACTTTACTGCAGTGTTTCACTTAACAGCTGTGGCAAGAAAGGTTGTAAAACGGGGCAAAATTCATTTAACAAATGTTTCACTTAGCAACAGAATTGTGGGCTCAGTGGTGGTTGTAAGTCAAGGACCACCTGTCTTTCTGTAGGATCCAGACTTCCATCAAGGAAAAACGGGGCTCAGCTGGGCAATACGTTCCAAATAGTATTTGGGGTTTTTTCCACCAAAGAAGGTGATGTTTCTGCTTCTTCTTCTTTTCTTTTCTTTTTTTTTCATTTGTCCTGAAAAGCCAAAGAATGTTGAAATCCCGAAATAGTTAGGAAAGGCCCTTGAGCATATCAGCTGGCAATTCTCAGCAGGATGAAATTCATCCACATGAAGCTAAGTTAACGCCAGCTTAATCCATTGAGCAACACAGCCAGGCAGAAGAGCTATAACTCCATGCTAAAGGAGAGTCTAGGCCAGGGGTATCCAACCCTGGCAACTTTAAGACTTGTGGACTTCCATTCCCAAAATTCCCCAATCATCTCCCAGAATTCTGGGAGTTGAAGTCCTCAAGTCTTAAAGTTACCAAGATTGGATACTTCTGATCTAGGCCACGGATTATGTGTGTGGTATCTTTTAAGTGAAGTCACACCCATTTCCCAAGCTTTCAAACCTGGGCTGGGTCATTCAGCCATTTCTGAAACTTATTTTTGCAGCTGTGTTCAAAATGTATTCACGGGGGGGGGGGAGGTACGCCTTCCTTTTCCGCGCTATGAAGCTACCTTGACCTGTGAAAAGTGGCAGGCTTAAGAATATTGAAGAATGCATTTCTGAATCTGCTCACAATCCGTATCGTTAAGGTGACCAACTTTTTCACAATGAAAAGGAGGACACAAATAAATTGAAGAAAAAAATATTGTAAATAAAAGAAACATTTTATTCATTGCAACAATAATACAGAATACACTATAATATGATAAATGCATAACAAAAAAACATTTGTAACAATAACATTTTATATTGTAATTATGCTTACATCCTGCGCCTGCAGCTGCCCCGCCAGCACTGCTGCCTTGCAGCGTAGAGCGGGCCCTGCAGATCCCAAAGCACCAGCTGTGCCGGCTCCGGCCCCAGGGGGGCAGCCCGTTATCAACATACCCCGCCTGCAGCCACCCCGCCAGCACCACCGCCCACCTGGCCACTGCCGACCCTCACAGCACCACCCGCAGCAGCCCCGCTGCCCCTGCTTTTTGCGCCCGCAGCCATTATTGCCCTAGCAGGGCTGAAGATCAAGAGAAAGTTACCATGGCATCGCCGTTCCAGTCTCCTCCAGCTATCTTTGGGACTAACTAGGAGATGGTATAGCAGGGAGGGGTGCAAAGTTCCTGCTAATTCACCTTCGCTGCAGACAACTTACATGTGCAAATTTTGCCGGCCGGGTGTTTTGGCGCACTCAGCAGCAATTCCTATTGGCTTTCGAAAGCCAATAGCGGGAGTAGCACAGCTCATGCAAAAGTTGAAAAAAAAACCATCCAAAAAAAGGTGCCAGAATGCTATTCTGAGCATTCTATGAGGAAAAAAAAAGCCCTGCAGATTAGTCTTCAAATATCGAAAAGGAGGACATGTCGGAGGACACTTTTCAAGGGAGGACAGAACTCACAAAAGGAGGACTGTCCTCCCTAAAGGAGGACAGTTGGTTACTTTAGTATAATTCAGAGATCACAGATCAATTTCTCTAAAAGTTTACAAGCAGGAGTTATTGTTCCCAACATCTGTTTCTCAAAAACAGATCTAGGCCAGTTCGGAGTAGATATCACATTCTGTCCTCTTTTTTGTTTTCCTTTTTTAATCTTGCATAAATATTTTGGGAGCTTGCCATGGCTGTGACCTCCCCAAATGATAAGGAAACATCAGAGCAGTACTGAAACTCAAGTTCATCGTAACCTCCATGAAGAGCTTTCAAGGTTTGTTTGAGTATCTCTGCAGAAGAGGAAGATAAAAGTCAGCGGGAAGCAGTTTAGAGCAGTGTTTCTCAACCTTGACAATTTTAAGGCATGTGGACTTCAACTCCCAGAATTCCACAGCCAGCGTTGCTGGCTGTGGAATTCTGGGAGTTGAAGTCCACATGCCTTAAAATTGTCAAGGTTGAGAAACACTGGTTTAGAGCCAGCACTGAAAATGCCTCCAATTTTTGCCTACGAAATTCTCAGGAATAGAGAGCCTATGGAAAGACACACACACACACCCCCGCACACACACACAAAGGGGACCGATACAGGAGTCCTTGACTTACGACTGCTCATCCAGCAACTCATCCAAAGTTACAAGACTGCTGCATGAACTGACTGGTCCATTGCATTGCAATGTCCCGTGATCACGAAAACAAAATTTGAGAGCACTTAGCAGCCAGATCAGTTGAAGCGTCCCACAGTCATGTGGGACCTTCCCTGCCAACTTCCCACATGTAAAATAAACGGGGAAGCTGGCAAGGAAGATCAAATAAGTCTCCCCCCCCCACCGGCCTTTCTTCACTTGCACATCCCTTAGCCTCCTTCCACCCTTAGCTCACCCCGCCCCCTCTCTTTCCCCAGCCTCTTTGTGAACCTAAACCATTTCAGACAAATGGCTGTCCAGTCTCTTCTTAAAAACTTCCAATGTTGGAGCAGTCACCGCTTCTGGAGGCAGGTTGTTCCACTGGTTAATTGTCCTCACTGTCAGGAAGTTTCTCCTTAGTTCTAGGTTGCTTCTCTCCTTGTTTAGTTTCCATCCGTTGCTTCTTGTCCTGCCCTCAGATGCTTTGGAGAATAATGATGATAATAATAATAATAATAATAATAATAATAATAATAATAATAATAATAATAATAATGTTGAAAGGGACCTTGGAGATCATCTAGTCCAACCCCTGCTCAGGTAGGAAACCCTATACCATTTCAGGCAAATGGCTGCCCAGTCTCTTCTTAAAAACTTCCAGTGTTGGAGCAGTCACCGCTTCTGGAGGCAGGTTGTTCCACTGGTTAATTGTCCTCACTGTCAGGAAGTTTCTCCTTAATTCTAGGTTGCTTCTCTCCTTGTTTAGTTTACATCCATTGCTTCTTGTCCTGCCTTCAGGGGCTTTGGAGAATAGCTTGACTTCCTGTTCTAGGTGGCAGCCCCTGAGATATTGGAATACTGCTTTCATGTCACCTCTTCTGCACCATATAAATTGAAGGGAGAAAAACATTAAAGTCTCAGGGGATTTTATTTTAAGAATTTAAATATTTAGAATATAATATTTAGAAGTCCCCCCTCAACATCATTTTAAGCATGCATGAATCTTGCACCCTTTTTCACTAGTCTCCCAGTGGTGGTATGCACCCTGCACCCCCTTTTCCCAACCCTCCTGAGCTTGCACCCTACTGCAGCACCCCTCTCCCCCGACTTGTGCACAGCCAGCCCAGGATCACCCAGGGTCTCCCAGGGCCTCCCCCACCATGTGGCACCCCCACCGTCTTTCACCTGGGATTTTCCACCCTTCCCGCTCAACGGCCCGCCTACAATGCCATCCCGAAGAGATGCGTTCAGATATTGTCGTGCTTTCCAGCTGCATCACTTAGCAACGGCAATTCCAGTCCCAACTGCAGTCATAACTCAAGGATTCTCTCCCTTGGCTTATGACCACAATAGAGCCCAAAGTTGCTATGGCTAAGCAAGGCAGTTGTTAAATGAATTTTGCCCCATTTTATGACTTTTCTTGCCACGGTCGTTAAGCGAATCCCTGCAGTTATTAAGTTAGTGAAGGGAATCTGGCTTAGCCTTTGATTTGCTCAAGAGAAGGTCACAAAAGGTGACCATATGACCTCGGGACTCTGCCACCGTCATAAATATGAGTCAGTTGCCAAAAGCGTCTGAACTGTGTTCACATGACCTTTAGGATGCTGCATATATAAAATAAATGCTAATGTCAAACTTAAACATACTAAAATCATAAGCACAATAAAATCCCTTCAATGGGTTGAAAGTGTCACTTTTTTCAGCGCCCATTGTAACTTCCAACGGTCACTAAACGAACTGTTGTAAGTTGAGGACTTCCCTGTGGGAGGGGGGCATGGCTGAACGGAGCAATGGAGCTACTTCAGCATCCGGTGGCAATCCCTCCGCTGACTGGGGGAGACGGGAGCTGTCATGCAACCGATCTGGAAAGCACTCGCTCAGAGAGAGGTATTTGAAAGATTAAAAATTAATCTCAAATCAAATGCTTGTAACCCCCGTGCCGTGCCAAATCAATAACAGGAGAAGCGCTTTGAACATTTCAGCGTCATGTGTATGAAAGCGAGTTGCTCTTAAACAAGTCAAAAGTCCTGCCAGGAAGAACAGAGGAGCTGGCAGGGAACGTATCGCAAACAACTCATCTAAGAAGTTTGGCCTCGTCAAGGTGGAGATTTGATCCTGTGTCAAAGGAGAGCCACGCGCGTGAAATCTAAATGTTCCTCGGTGGTGACATGAGATACGCCACCTCAGCCTGCAGATCGGTTTCTTCCCGTCAACCGTCCTTTTGAACAGCCATCCCCTCGTCGTCTCCACTACCCCAAGTTCAATGCATGCCACTACTTGCAGGCTTTTCCCCGCTGGGGGACCCGGGAATGTATCTTCCCTTCTTCACTTGCCAGCCATCCAAGCCTTGATCTCCACTACGCCGGGTTAATTGCTGGCAGTGCTAAGCCGGGAGATTGCATTTGGCTGCTTCCAGCTTCAAACCACTTGAGTTTTTCAACGTGGCTCAGCTGCTAACAATACCTAAACCTCCAAGTTTAACCCATGTGGGATCTAAATCCTCAAAGCCAAGAATGTCGATTTCCCCCCCCCCCATCCCTTTTCCCTTTCATCCACCCCATTCCGTTCCCTTCGGCAAAGAAACCCAGATAAAATTAGCAGATAGAGCGACGGGAGAAAGCTTCCCTTGTTAAATTTTGGCTTAGGAGCAATAAAACATTTGGGATGCAATCGTATGATTAATCATATTTCAGTTCATCTATCTTTGCCCCCGGGCATCACGCATGGGATTATGAACTGTCCTTTTCTCTCTTGCCCCATAAATCCCTTTATAGGTTATTGTTCTTTTTTTATGTTATCTATAATTGAGGTTTCTGAGGTTGGTTTTTTTTTTTTTTTACAGTTGCAAATTGTTCTGGGCTGCCAGAAAAAGCAGCATAAATCTGGATTTTATTTTTACAACAGCCTAACAAAGACGAGTAGCCTAAGAGGGGATGTGCCAGGCTCAAAAATATATATATATATATAAAAATACAGGTAGTCCTTGACTTACAGCCATTCATTTAGCAACTGCTCCAAGTTACAACGGTATTGAAAAAAACTGACTTAGGTCCAGTCCTTACACTTACAACCATCGGAGCATGGTCCCTGGAGCTGGGCAACTGGCACGTATTTAAAGGTCATGTGATCGGCATTTGCTTAACAATGAAAATTCTTCCCCCAATTGCAGTCGTAAGTCAAGGAGTTGGGCTGCACAAGGATTCGAACCCGGCTCTCCTTGGCACGAATGTAATACATCTGCTACTCCCACTTTGGCATTTTGGCCAGAAAACAATGTGAAGTTTCCCACTTTGTACATTTTCATCCTCAATGAAATATGTGAAGATCTCCAACTGTTTCTCTCCCTCATCCGTCTCTCCTTGTAAACACCCCTCCCACACACACACACACACTTTTGGCTCGCTTGCACCTTCCAAAAGATGGGGAGGTGAAAGAGAGAGAATCCAAACTCAAAGCAAAACTACAGAATTTTAAAGCACAAATAGACTAATAGGATTAGAGTGAGCAAAAACTGCCAATCAACGACCTTCTAATTTTAAAACCGTAAGCCACTCTTAAAATGATGTGGAAGGAGACTTCTAAATATTATATTCTCATTTCTCCCCAAATCCTTAAAAAAAAAAAATCCCAAGAAGCTTTAATCTTTTTCTCCCTTCAATTTATATGGTGCAGAACCGGTGACGTGATAGCAGTATTTCAGTATTTGAGGGGCTGTCACAAAGAAGAAGGGGTCAAGCTATTCTCCAAAGCACCTGAAAGCAGGACAAGAGGTAACGGATGGAAACTAATCAAGGAGAGACGCAAGTTGGAATTCTGGGAGTCGAAGTCCACAAGTCTTAAAGTTGCCAAGATTGGATATGTTCCATGTTTCTCACCTCAAGAAGACACCCACGTTTCATGATTAGGTGAAAGGCTTAGCCTTAGTTCCACAAGGCAGGTATTAAGTGTCCTTTCCTTAGCCAAAATTTACATCTATAGGTAATGCTTGACTTATAGCCAGTGCTTAGCACCCATTTGAAGTTACTATGGACCTCCCCTGGGATGCTTAAAACCTTGTTTTAAACTTTTGATGGCTGCCTTCCCACACCCCACACCCTCATAGTCAGGTGACTGCATTTGGGGCGCTCGCCAATAACCCTGTATTTAAAGCCAGTTATGGCATTCCGTGGCCACATGAACACGTTTATGACTTTTTTGCCAAAAAGCTACAATAAATTCGTAAAATTGGATCGGTCACATGACAACCTGCTTTAGGGCTATCATAACTTACGACCATAATGGACAGGCTCCATTATGGTCGTAAGTCAAGGGACTACTGTAGAATGACTGCAAATATGTTAGATTCATAAACTATCCTGGCCATAAAAGCTGGAACATTCAACAATGTGGAGCCACAGACTAATGATAGATTAAGCCCCACCTGGAATCTCGAGAGGGTCTTCTATGGGTCCCCCAGCCTATAGGAAGGAACGGGGAAGCCATGTTATGAAACTCTGAACCAGTGGTGGGATTCAAATAGATGAACAACTGGTTCTCTGTGTGGATGCCACTTCCGGAAGTCCGTTCTGGGCCTGGGAAGGAAGGAAGGAAGGAAGGAAGGAAGGAAGGAAGGAAGGAAGGAAGGAAGGAAGGAAGGAAGGAAGGAAGGAAGGAAGGAAGGAAGGAAGGAAGAGATTTAAATACATAAACAACCAGTTCTCTCTGTGGATGCCACTTCCGGAAGTCCATTCTGGGCCTGGGCAACAAAAAAATTAGCTACCGGTTCTGCCGAACTGGTGCGAACCGGCTGAATCCCACCACTGGTCTGAACCCAGACCTTGGGGGTGGGGGCTACTTTGTCCTCCATAAAGCTGTAAAGGTGGCATAATTCTGAGTAGCTTTAAACACAGATGATGGACCTCAGCTGGCTGACCTTGTGGGTTAAGGTCCAGTTTTGTTAACTTTACTGATTTATTTCTGTTGTACTTCCAACTTCCTTTTAAAGCAGGGCAATACATCAATGTTTTAATCAATCAGTCCTTCCAGTTTAGTGGAACGTGTCCATTAGTCTTGCAGGGAGCAACTGAAATCAAAGGGATTTGAACTAGTCATGGTTCAATCAGCTCTGACTGATATCTGGCATTATACTTTGCATCCAAGGTCCTGTACCACCCATACCTCATCTAAATCTGGTGCATTTTAGATAGGGCGTCTGAAAAATTTCTATCTATTGGGTCATGCTGATTTACAAAGGGAAGAATATATAGGAAGTCCTCGACTTACAACTTACAGCTCATTCAGCGGCTGTTTGAAGTTACAACAGCACTGACCGTTTTTCACACTTAACAACCGCTGCAGTACCCCCATGGTCATGTGATCAAAATTCAGAAGCTTGGTGACCGATTTATGACAGTCACCGTGTCCCTGGGGGGTCACGTGAACACCTTTTGCAACCTTCTGACAAACAAAGTCAATGGGGAAACCAGATTTAGTTAACAATATTATCATGGTTAATTTTTATCAGCTTGGCAACTGCAGTGATTTATTGAACGACAGTCGTAAAATGGGGCAAAGCTCACTTAACAACCGTCTCGCTTAGCAACAGAAATGTTGGGCTCAGTTATGGTTGTAAGTCGAGGAGTGGCTGCATTTGATATTTCAGTCTAATTGTGGAGTCCTTGGTGCTTTCTGAGCTTGGTTGTTTTCTTACAGATGTTTCTTTATCCACTTAGACAACATCTGCAGTGCTAGAGGAGAGCGGGGTTCACACACATAAAAGTATTTAAAGGCCAGCGCTCTGACAGACAAGCACAATTCAAAGTGCACTGAAGGTGTCCCCCCTGAATGGAGACGAAAACGTTTGCAGCCAAATTGATCAAGCTTGGACATCAAACGCACAGCCCAACCACCGACCCGAGCGACTAATATTCACACACATCTCAACTCCCTGTTTATACATAGTAACTGGTTTTGTCCCTGTTGTTAGGAGTATTATTTCCTCTTTGGTAGTTCCTTGAATAAGGTATTGGTTTCCTCTTGACTGTTTGTTCTAGTGTTAATCCTGGAGTTAAACCCTGTTTATCTACACGCTGTTTTCTGTTCTGATCTTTTTGCTTCCTTGTAGCTTTTTTTACTGTCTCTTTTGCTTGTAAATGTGGTTTATATGCCTTCTCGCACAGAAGAGGTTACCTAGGTGAGGAAGAAAAAGTCTACGGAGAAAATTACCAAGTTTGGAGAAAACCAACGACTCCACAGTTCAACCCCGAGTTGTAGAAATTCTCTTCTATTGAAACCGTCTAACTCCAGCATCGCACCAAATACAAGCCGGGTTTTAAAATGCAAGTGTTTTTGCTCCAGATCGCCATATGCCTGCCAAGTCTTTATTTAAAAGAAAGAAGACTGATGGATGACCCTTTAGAGCAGGGGTGTCCAATCTGGAGCTGACATCAAACAGTGGAAGAAACAGCATAGATAAGGGGTGTCCAACTATTGTGAGAAGAATCCAGAGAAAGAAATATTTTGGGGAATATTAAAAAGAATATATTTCCCCAAAGGAATAATGGAGAAGATCTTTAAAAAGATAGAAACCAGTCCCCAGAAACCAGCCAAGCAGAAACTAGGCAGAGACCAGCTTTTAGAAATGCAGATGTAATAATCCATTCAGGAAGGTTAGAGCCCTCCAGCTAGAAGCTTAGGAAGACAAAGACACTTAAAATCTACATACCCCTACCCAAATTCTAAGGACAGGAGACATAATAGGATTAACCTACCAATACCAAAAGGGCACACTCAGACTCAGGTCATGACACAGGAAATACAAAACCTCAAACAGGAACAGAAAAGAACCTCAAGAGCCCCAGAAGGTATAAAAGCCCACTACTCCCAGCTACATGGAGTTAGTCTTTTCCAGAGCCATCTTTCTGTCTGGTTCTCTTCAATAAACTGCAACTTTCTTTCTAAAGCAGTCTCCATTTTGATTATTCCCGGCTTGGACTGGACCCTGGTGAAGATTTTTCCTTCAACACAACCTTGTCAACTTTAAAACCTGCAAACTCCCATGGCTGGCTGGGGAATTCTGGGAGTTGAAGTCCACAAGTCTTAAAGCTGACAAGGTTGGGCACCCCTGCTCTAGATAAGATAAGATAAGATAAGATAAGATAAGATAAGATAAGATAAGATAAGATAAGATAAGATAAGATAAGATAAGATAAGATAAGATAAGATACCTTTATTGTCATTTTTATACTGTGGGCACGATGGCACACATCAAAAATGAAATTTAGTTGCCCGCTCTCAAAGTGAAACACATACATGACACACACCTAAACATACTATGAACAACATATGTATAGACCCACATCCCTACATATACATAGCAAATAAATATTAAATATTGTCCATCTTGAATATATAACGGAAGGAGGAAGCTTGAGAGTTCACAAGGTTAATGCTGTATGGAATGAAACTCTGGCTGAATCTGGATGTCCAGGGTGAATGTCCTGTGAATGACCCACATTTTTAAATTAACACCCAAGAGAAAGAGACAAACCTGCTCTTTCTATTTTCTCTTAGGAACTGCAAGATAACCAACTTTCTGCTCTAATCCCACTTAGAGAATTATTTCCCTCTCTTATCTTGGCAGGCATTCAATAACCTGATAGACATTTAATCATCATTAATATCTAACCCCTTGTAAGTGTCTGAGATTAGCAGCTTCAGGGAGGTGGAGAACAAGGCTGAAGGGCTGTGCAAGTTGCCCAACAAAAGCAGTGGCTTTGTGAGTCCAGTTCCATACTCACCACTCTGCGCTCAGTGAGAAAGGACCCACTGATGCTGTAAATGATTCTTTGGGACAATTTTAATAAATGTAGTTCTGGGGTTTAATGGGGATTAAACTCAAGGGGAAGAGTCGAACCTAATGAGCTAACTTTGGGTTTTGGCTGTAAAATGAAGGGTTTTCTCTCCCAATGACCACAATTAATTGGGTTTCAGCAGCATACAGAGCCATAAGCCTTGGTCTGCAAACAATGGGTTTGGCCATTGTGCTAGATCCAAATCTGAAATCATATTACAACAATATGTAAATGAGGCCAAGGAAACTCATGGGGTTAATTTATCAAAACTTTTTCCGTTGACAGAAAGTCTCTATTTTCAAAAAACAAAAAAATCAAATGTTTGCTAACCTCCTACTAAATAGGGCATTTTCCTTGTGTCTCGCTGTTTATCGGAACTTAAAAGGGGGAAATATCCTTCCTTTTTTTCTTGAAAGCAAAGGGATTTTTTTTTTTTTTATCAGTTTAGATGTTACCTTCTCAGCCTGGGAAATTTTGTTCCTCCTAATGAGATTCTTTTAACTTTTGCCTTTAAATTCTCACTGACGTTTGGCTCTGTGGAACTCCTCAGATCTCCTTTGAAATGTAGTGACAAATCAACTTACACCTCAGGGTCCTGCCAGATAATCAGAAGTGTCAATTCATTTTATTTATTCTTATTTAATTTTTATTTGTCAAATTTATATACTTCACGAAGAAATGACCCGGGCAATCTACAGGGACTAGAAAAGATCATGCTTGCCCGCCCTGATGCTCTGAGCCAATCCAGAAGGATCTAGAATAACAGAATAACAGAGCTGGAAGGGACCTTGGAGGTCTTCTAGTCCAACCCCCTGCTCAGGCAGGAAACCCTATACTAGAAGACCTCCAAGGTCCTATTCTATTCTATTCTATTCTATTCTATTCTATTCTATTCTATTCTATTCTATTCCATTTTCTATTCTATTCTATTCTATTCTATTCCATTTTCTATTCTATTCTACTCTATTCCATTTTCTATTCTATTCTATTCTATTCCATTTTCTATTCTATTCTACTCTATTCCATTTTTTATTCCATTTTCTATTCTATTCTATTTTATAATCTATTCTATTCCTCCACTCCACTCCACTCCATTCTAATTCTATTCTAATTCTATTCTATTCTATTCTATTCTATTCTATTCTATTCTATTCTATTCTATTCTATTCTACTCTACTCTACTCTACTCTATTCCTTCATTCCATTATTCTATTCTATTCTATTCTATTTTCTATTCTATTCTACTCTACTCTATTCCATTTTCTATTCTATTCTATTCTATTCTATTCTATTCTATTCTATTCTATAATCTATTCTATTACTCCACTCCACTCCATTCCATTCCATTCCATTCTAATTCTATTCTATTCTATTCTATTCTATTCTATTCTATTCTATTCTATTCTATTCTATTCTATTCTATTCTATAAAAGAAATAATCCAGGGGAATTTTCTTATTTCTTTCCTCCAGCAAGATCTGTTAGAAAGAGATGGGCCCTCCTGTGGTCTCTTGAGCCACATACTTAGTTGATGATGTGGTCATCAGCAAGTGACCCCTTTATGGTCACCAGCCCTCACCAGCAGCCCACCCACTTGCTCTGTGATGTCACTGAAGCTCAGAGCTACTGAAAGGCAACAGGAGACGCATGAGGTGCCTGACTCTACAATCATGACAGGTGGACACCAATGGATGGTCTCTTTTCTTCCCTTCCTAAGAGGTCAGGATTTGTTTTTCCTTTCTTCTGATTAAGGCCATCCACAAATATCTTGTTCTTTAAAATTTTGTCACAAGGATCCAAATCTACCTTGTAACAAGAGCTGGTTTCTGGCTCTGCTATCTGATATAGGAGTCCTCACCATTCATGGTGGTGGTGGTACCTACGTTCTTCTTCTTGAGCAGGGGTAGGCAACCTTGGCTCTTTTAGGACTCGTGGACTTCAACTCCCAGAATTCCTGAGCCAGCATGGGGGAACTATGGCCCCCTCATGACTCATGGACTTCAACTCCCAGAATTCCTGAGCCAGCATGGCTCAGCATGGCAACCTCTCCCTTTCCCCTCAGCATGGCTGGCTCAGGAATTCTGGGAGTTGAAGTCCACGAGTCATAAAAGAGCCAAGGTTGCCTACCCCTGCTCTTGAGCGTTCACTCTGTTGCACGCAGGTTCCACAAGTTATTCAAAGAATGGGATCTAAAGCCATTTCCTTAGTAGTATTTTCCACTACTATATTAACGGTCAAAAGTCCATCTTCCTCGCTGTTGTCCTGACAGCAGCGGTGGTCATGTGACCATCTCTTGAAAGAAGATAATGCATTGTATTATTGGGCAGAAGGCATCGATTTATGAAATGCCCTTGCTTGACAAAGGCAGCAAATGCTCTTTTTATTAAATTGCAAGCAGTAGGTTACGACTTCTAGTTTGCCCTACGACATCACAGAGGTCTGGTTTGATAGAACGATAACGCCAATGAATGGGATGCAGGGGCATTTTTATGCGATCGTGTTCTTGTTTTTTTCATGTGGCTTTTCGCTAACTCAATAAGCTGATGGAATGATTGCTTTGTGTGTGTGTTTTGTTTTGTTTTTAAAAAAACAAAAACAAAGTATGCTGTTTATTAAGACATCTTAAACAGATTGTTCTGTTTCTTCCTGCAAGAAGCACTTTGGAGTGTAATCTTAAATTGGAAAAGTGAGCGATGAGACTAATCCTAAATGATAATGGTTAATGGTGAGTGCCGTAGGATTCTGTCCACCGGCCTGCCCCTGGTTGATCCTCGACACTGGGAAGTTAATGATACTTTAAACAAATCAGTTCATTTTTGCTACCCAAGTAGCCTGAAGTTAATATCTGGAGCTGATTTACTGCAGCCACCGGAACCAAAGCTATTTTAACACTTTCGTAGTGTCCAAATGGACTGCCGCAATAGTTAGAAAGACTGCCCCATTGGATATATTAGATTTTCTGCTCCCTTTTGATTAGATTGTTCCTTGTACGCTAATGAGGAGCAGCTGGCTTCACCTGCAGGGATGTTAGGATTACCATGTTTTGCTGAAGAAGCCACCATTCACACATAATTATATAGGTAGTCCTCAACTTAACAACAGTTCATTCAGGGACCGTTCAAAGTTATAACGCTACTCAAAAAAGTGACTTTATGACCGTTTTTCACACTTTTTGACCGTTGAGGCCTCCCCATGGTCACGTGATCAAAATTCAGATGCTTGCCAACTGACACGTATTTCTGACGGTCGCAGCGTCCTGGGATCACGTGATCTCCTTTTGTGACTTTCTGACAAGCAAAGTCAATGGGGAAGCCAGATTCACTTGACAAGGGTGTCGCTTACTTAACTGCAGCGATTCACTTAACAACTGTGGCAAGAAAGGTCATAAAATGGGACAAAACTCACTTAACGGTTGTCTCGCTTAGCAACAGAAATGTTGGGCTCAGTTGTGGTCATAAGTCAAGGACTGCCTATATTAGATTTTCTGCCGCCTTTTGGTTTATATTGTTCATTATGTGAGAATGAGCAGCAGCTGGCTACATATGCAGCGGTTAATAATAATAATAATAATAATAATGCTGAATAAGCCACCATTCATACATAATTATACAATATCACTATAATTATTGCTAGATTTGGGGGGGGGCTGATTTTGAATGCCTAAAATTATAGCATAACAAAATGTATCTTGTAATATTTAAAGACACCTGGCTAGGAACTGGGACATCCCAAGTTCTAGTTCTTTAACCACAAACCCAGATGTGTGATCTTGGGCCAGTCACCCCCTCTCAGCCCTAGGACAGAGCCAATGGCAAATCACTTGTCAAGAAAAGTTGTCTATGCAGTCATCAGGAGTCAAGATTATCTGGGAGGCACCCACACAAACACACCCACAAATCTCTCTATCTGTATTTTTTTATCTTTATAGATACACGCACCAACATACAGTACAGCCATATGTGCTTTTGGATTCTACCCTGGTTTTTATGCACTCTTTGATCCTTTGTCTATCCGCCCCGTATTTTTGATGTGAAAAGATCAAAGGTAGAAAAACTTTGCCAAGTTAGAAAACGTGGGGTGACCGGGAGAGACACCAAGGGGAATGCAGGAGTATCCTACATCTTTTTCTGGTGCTTGGCTCAACCGGAAAGAGATTCTTCCCCTTTCCTTTGAGTCAGGTGGACTGGACACTGCACGTTTCCCCCATCTAACTCAAGTGGTTTTCAAACTTGGCAACTTTTACGATGCGTAGACTTCGACCTCCAAAATTCCCCACCCATGGCAGAATCCAGAGAGTTGAGTAACTTGTTCTTAAAAGATCCGTTCTCAAGCCACTTTGTGTTTTAATAGAATGCCGTATGCATTTCCTCTTATGACAAACGGTGGGGCAGATGTTTCTTGAACCAAAACAAAAAGTGAGCATTCTTGGACAATGCTCTGCAATGTTTAGTGAAGCTGATAAATCTATTTGTCTGTCTGTTTGTCTGTCTTTCTTTCTTTTTTTTTATTAAAAATTTTTAAAATTTTACAATAAAATTTCCTTCCCCAAACCCTCCCAACCCACCCCAATACCCTCCCCCCATCTTCCCAGAGCTGAATACAGGCTTAATTAAAACTTAAAAGAAAAAATTTAAACACCAATAAACCATAAACAAATTTGATTATAGTCATTAAACAAATTATAAAATACTTTAACACCAATATATATAGAAAACAGAAAGAGGAAAAAAAAAAGAAACAAGAAGGAAAAAAAAGAAAAAAAGGTAGTAATAATTATACTTCTAATTATACTTCTAAATAATATCTTTGTCTGTCTTTCTGTCTGTCTGTCTAGCCAGTTAGATAGCTAGCTAGCTTACCAGAGTATAGTAATAAAGGCAGGATAAAAAAAAAGCAAATAAAAGCAAATAAATAAATAAGTAGATCTATAAGCAGGATAACAAAGCAAATAAATAAATAAGTAGATCTATCTATCTACTTATTTGTTTATTTGCTTTTTTATCCGGCCTTTATTACCGGTAAGCAGCTCAAGATGGCAAACATACATAACACTCCTTCCTTCTCCTATTTTTCTCATAACAACCCTGTGAGGTGGGTTGGGCTCAGAGAAAGCAAGTGGCCCAAAGTCACCCAGCTGGTTTTCATAGCTAAGGAGGGACTAGAACTCAAAGGCTCCTCGTGATTGGCCCAAAGTCGCCCAGCTAGCTTTCATGTCCAAGATGGGACTAGAATTCACAGTCCCCTGGTTTCTAAACCAGCACCTTAACCACTACACCAAACTGACTCATTTCCCTGGATTTGTACAGCAGTACAAAGCTAGAAGGTCTGCAAGATATAGTACAAAAATTCAAGATGTCAGCTGCAATGGTGTAATCAAAGTGCTAAAAGTAAGTCTTCATCCTGGTTCATCCAAGCCGGGAATAAATAGGCAACATGGAGACTGCTTTGGGAAGAAGATTACAGTTTATTGAAGAAGCAGAAAGATGGTCCTTGCAGGAAGGAGCAGAGGAGAGGAAAGAGATTGAGCACATGGGCAGTAGGTTTTTTATACCCTCTCTAGCCTTGTTTGGAATAGTTTCCTGTTCCTGTGGCATGAACCTTGAGGCTGTTTCTGAGTGTTTGTCTAGGTCTTGATATCTGTGGTTTAATCCTATTATCATATCCTGCTTCCCAGGTGATGGGGCTAATGACTCCTAGAGTTTGGGTGGGGTATGCAGATCTTCCCTTTTGTCTTCTTGATTGCTCTGGCTTCAATTCTCTGATGGTTTTACATCTGCATTCGTATGGGGCTAGCTCTTGCTTGGGGCAGAGAGATAGATTTGGGGCCAGGTTTGGTTTTTAAAAAAGTCCTTTGGAGGAAAAAATATATTTTTCTGCCTTTTTAATATTTCCTTCTCTGGGCTAATTTCCCTCAAAAGCCTCACCCATTTTTACATGTTTCACACATGCAAAAATAAAAAATAAAAATCAAGATGGCGGCAGCCACGACGGTGCAATCCAAGCTCTGCCCGCTTTGATCTCATCACGACAGCCATTTTGTGTGTGTATGTTTTTTTTAATTGTGTTCTGCAGACGTCCCTGCTACAAAGCCAAAACCAGAGACATTATAGCCCAAACTACCTCACAGGGTTGTTGTCATGGGAAAAATAAGAGGCGGAGGGAGTTATTAGGTATGTTGGCTGCCTTGCATTGTTTATAAACAAGAATAAAGGTGCCTCAAAGGTGGTTTTTTTTTTCTTCAAAAGGCAACCAGACTTGCTTGTTTTTTGTTTGTTTTTGTTTTTGTTTATTTTTATTCACATAAAAAACAGTGCAGCTGCCTTTTGAAAAAAAAACAACAATTTTGCGAGAACTATGACCCGGATTACTGAGCATCTCCATAGGCAAGAATAAAAGTAGGATAAAAATAAAAGAGTGTGGGGTTGGTTTTATTAATTTAATAATTATAAAAAACAACAGAGCTCGGCTGATTTAGAAACCTAAGCCATATTACTCTGGTTTTTAGCTGGATGGGCAACCAGGAGAAAAGGCAGTGAAGTTTAAAAAGTCAACACGGCAAAGCGAAAGCTTCCCCAGAGGCAATAACAAAAACCCAAGGCCAAGAAAACAAGATAGAGCAGATTTGTCTTGAAATCCCCAGGAGTTGAGCGTGGCTTTAAACTTTTCTCGTCTTCTTTGCCATTTTCCCAATAGGGATTTCAAAATAAGTCACACGCCTCCTCCTTTGTCTCTCTCGTCAAAACAAGGAAATGGTGACTTTTCTGTGGTGAGGCAGTCGTTAAAACCCCAGGCATCCGGCACAGAGTTTCTCATTTTAATTATTTTTAGCTTGCAGACTTAAGAGTCCCCCCGAAGCTTGTTTCGTCTGCCCAGAATTTGGCCTCTCTCACCAGAGTCCCAATTTGAATGCAAACAACAAAAAAACCCCACCAACAAAAAAATCCTCCAGAATCATAACCCGTGTTGCAAAGTCTGAAAGTGCGCACATCACTTTTCTTTTTGGTTTTTGTTATCTTTTCTGAAGGGCTTGGGGGGGGGTGGGAACCACAACTTTGTGCTGTGCAATGTTCGTGCCAGCAGAAATGGAGGAGGGGCGGTGGAAATGTGCAACTTCTCTAGGCTGGTGGAAATTCCCAGAGACAAGAAGTCTGTGCTTATATTACTTCACCTTGAGAAACTGTAATGTTTTTGATCGTCACTTTCCCTCTTCTCTCACTTCGAGCAGCTCATCCTCCGGCCTCTTTCTTAACCTTCCACAGGCAGTCCTCGACTTAGGACCACAAAAAGGGGGCCAGAAATCCCACTGCTAATTATTGAATCAGTGGTGCCCAATCTTACCACCATTTTTTTGGTCACGGTGGTTAAGCGAATCATGGCAGTCGTTAAGTGAGTCACGCAGTCGTTAAGCGAATCCCGCTTCCCTTGTTTGACTTTGTCGAAGGCAGCTGGGAAGGTCGCAAAGGGGGGATCACAACACCCCAGGAGGCTGCAACCGTTGTGAATACATGCTAGTTGCCAACCACTCAAATTTTGATCATATAAGACGGTGGGGAGTGTTGGGACAGTCGTTAAGTGTGAAAAACAGTCATAAATCAGTTTCTCAGTGCCACCTCAGTCACTGAACGAACGGTTGCGAGTTGAGGACTATCGGAATTCCTCCAAATCCTATCTTAGCTTTTCTTCGAAGATAAGAGTTGGAAGGGACTTTGGAGGTCATCTAGTCCAACCCTCTGCTCTGGCAGAAACAGCAGGCAGAAACTTGCTAACTGTACCAGGCAACCTCTTGGGAGCTTGAGATGGGATGGCTGGAATGAAGTGTGCTTGTGGCATGTGTGTGTCAGAGAGAGTGAGAGAGGGAGAGAGAGAGAGAGGGAGGGAGAGAGGGAGGGAGGGAGAGAGAGAGGGAGGGAGGGAGGGAGGGAGGGAGGGAGAGAGATCCTCTCTAACAGAATAACAAGAGTTGGAAGGATCTTGGAGGTCTTCTAGTCCAACCCCCTGCTCAAGCAGGAAACCTTATACCAGAGGTCCCCAACCTTTTGGGCACCAGGGACCAGTTACTTGGAGAGAGGTTTTTCTGTGGACCAGAGGTTGCGTGGTTTTGTGTGTTGCCTGCATCCTATGGATGGGGCTTTGCTTATTTGTGCAGCGCAATTGCTGGCATGCTGTGGCCCAGTACTGGTCCACGGGCTGGGGGTTGGGGACCCCTGCTTTATACCATTCCAGACAAATGGCTGTCCAATCTCTTCTTAGAAGCCTCCAGCGTTGGAGCACCCACGACTTCTGGAGGCAAGTTGTTCCATTGGTTAACCTAACGGTTAACACAGCAACTTCATCCCCAACCTCCCTGTTATCTATCCTGTTATCTATCCAGCTCCCACAAGGCTTAAAAGTTTGCCAAGGCTGGACATCCTTGATCTATACTTCTAAAATCCTTGTACCGTATCTGTAACCTTTTACTGGGCAAAACAACTGTATTCCAGAGCAGAACATTTTTTTTTTACCAAGGTATCTCAAATGGACTAATTCACAAGAATCTGGAGGCCCTGGCTCCCATGGAAATTTATGAAATTTGACAAATTTCGTAAAACATTTCATGACCTAAAAATGATCCATATTTTACTAGATAAAATAAAATGTCATAAAACCTTTCCGGTACTCAGCTGCTAATGTTTGGCTGTATTATACAGTTCAACATGGGCTACTTTCAAGGCAGAGACATCTCTGAATGCCTCCCTCAATTTTTAAGAAATTTTCAGTGGATTAGAAGCTCTGCCATTGTTGGAGGCAGTGAGGAATCTGCTAAGGAATCTGGTGTCTCTCAAATGATGACTCACTGGTTGTCTGGTTTGTCATTATTCTTGTGTAAATCCTGTGTTTCTCTTGTATAACACAAAGTGATGGGCATAATGCTCCCACCTCCTACTTTCTCCACAACAACCCTGTGAGGAAGGTTGAACTGTGATAGAGTAACTGACCCAGTTGGCTTTCGTACCCAAGGCGGAACTAGAATTCAGACTTCTGGTGATTGGTCCAAAGTCACCCGGCTGGCTTTCACATCTATGGGGGAACCAGAACAAACCACCTCCCAACTATGGGAGAACCAGAACTCGCCTCCTTCCAATTTCTAGTGCAACCATCACACCAAACTAGTTCTCAAATCACTGGAAGTTTTTAAGAACAGACTAGACCAGGGGTAGGCAACCTTGGCCCCTTCATGACTTGTGGACTTCAACTCCCAGAATTCCTGAGCCAACCATGCTGAGGGGAAAGGGAGGTTTCCAAGCTGAGCCATGCTGGCTCAGGAATTCTGGGAGTTGAAGTCCACGAGTCATAAAAGATCCAAGGTTGCCTACCCCTGGGCTAGACAGTCACTTGTCTGAAATGGTATAGGTCATGGTGTCAAACACGTCATGTGACGTGTTGTGACATATTGCAACTTTTTTTGCATTGTTGGAGCTGGGGTGGGCACGGCCTCCATATGATGCAACTGGGCCGTGAGCCGGCAGTATGACACCCCTGGTATACATTCTCCTGCTTGAGCAGGGGGCTGGACTAGAAGACCTCCAAGGTCCCTTCCAGCTCTATTCTATTCTATTCTATTCTATTCTATTCTATTCTATTCTATTCTATTCTAGTCTAGTCTAGTCTAGTCTAGTCTAGTCTAGTCTGTTTGCTAATCTGGGCCTTGTGACATTCTGCACAAACTGAAAACTTGAATCCAGCTCCGATTCAACCTTCCCCAATTTGGACGTGTCTGACTCAGTTGGAATACAAAACCCATCAGCCAGCAGGGCTGAGCATCCAGAGGGCTTACATGCAGGGCCTTTTGGGCCTCCACATAAAACCAGGAGAAGAATGAGCCAATTTCTCCAAGTTGGGTGAAAATCCATGTTGTTGCCCCTTTATTGTTTGTTTGCGGCTGGTTAAAGACAGCAGGTGAATGCTAGGCCTGGGCGCACATGCACGTCTAATAAGCAACTTTCTCCCGTCCTTTGTACCCCAGATCACAAACCGTGGGCTTATCAGTTACAACTGTCTGGGCCCCGAAGCACCCATCGGCCGGCCGCCCGAGGTGGGGCAAACAAGCCCCCATCGGTCCCACCACAGGGGCAGCTGCCACCCAACACCCCCTCGTTCTCTCCTCGGTCCGCTTTCCTGGAATCAAGCCCCCATCGGTCCCACCACAGGGGCAGCCGCCACCCAACACCCCCCCCGTTCTCTCCTCGGTCCGCTTTCCTGGAATCAAGCCCCCATCGGTCCCACAACAGGGGCAGCCGCCACTCAACACCTCCCCCCCCCCGTTCTCTCCTCGGTCCGCTTTCCTGGAATCAACTCGACCGATTCCAGCGAGGATCGGTGAGCGCGTTCCCCAGCGGAGGAGCCCCTCGACGGAGCGGTCTTCCCTGTTGCGGGACCTCCCCATCGTCCGCCCGGACTTCCCCGGGCTCGCTGGGGCCAGTGCGCCACCCGGGGCAGGGCGGGGCAGGGCAGGGCAAGGCAAGAAGGCCACCGCCCGGGCAACCGCCAACGCCTCGAGGGCGCTCGGACTGGCCCGACGGCGGCGGTTAGAATGAAGCCGCGGCGGGGGGGGGGGGAGTTGCGGACGGTCCTGGGCAGCCGCGGTTGCCAGCCAAGCGAGAGATCCGGCAGGCAGGCAGGCAGCAACAGCAGTAGAGGCGCTGCTCTCCGGGCAGGAAGAGGAAGAAAGAAAAAAAACACCACAACCACAAAACAAAACAAAAAAAAACCCACAACGCAACAGCCTCCCGCCCGCCCCGCGTCTCCCTGCCCACTGGCCGATCCGAGCCCTTGAACCGGTTTCGCTGGTTTGGCGATTAACTTCCCCGCCCCTCCAGCCCCGCTAGCGAGACGCCTCTGCTCCCGAGCCGAGAGCGCCCAGAGCTTTGCAGGGAGGAGGACGCGGCCGTTGCGCAGCCAGGACTCCGACGGCCTTGCTCGCCCCGCTCGCTTTGCCCTCGCCCCGGCCAGCCTTTGCAGCAGCGGCCGGACGCTCCCGAGCCCTTTCCAGACGACCGTGCGCCTTTCCTGCTCGTTTCAGCCCGAGCGCCGGAGCCCAGGAGGAAAGCCAGCCGTTGGAGTGCCATGGCGCAGTTGGGTCTTCGGGCTTGGCTCCTAGCCGGGGCCTTAAGCGGGATCCTCCGCTTCTGCCAAGCAGGTGAGTCAGATCGCGGGAAAAGCAAGCAAGCAGGCAGGCTGCGGGTCAGCGGGTTGTGTGAACCCAGCCGACGGGGACGGTCAGAAGCTGGGTGAAGGGGCAAAGTCCTGGATCGACAAATGGTGTGTATAAGAATAGCGGCCCAAGGCAGCCAGACTCTTGCACGCCTCCTTAAAAAGTCACCTAGGAGAGTGTAAGCAACTTCAGATGCCTTTGGGATGTTTGGGACCTCAACCTTTGCAAGTCACCGGTCAGGAATTCTTCCAGAAAACATCTGGACACTGCAGGTTTCCTTCCTGAAAACATCTGGACACTGCGGGTTTCCTATGAACCACGTTGGATTAGCAAGGGGAGCATCTCCGCCAAGCTCAGATAAGGCCAGCTTAATGCCTCACACCAAGACTGTGATTTCTTATCATCTTGGGTTCTTATTATCTCGGGATGAGGTCGTCTTTCGCTAAGCCACAAACCATAATGCACAAAAGACTGGGTTCACACGTACAGGGAAAGCGAAACCGAGTAAGCCACTTTTATTTATGAAATATTATCTAAATCCTAGTGCAGTCCAGGTGCGGAACCAAATAGGCGGAAGTCCTTTCTCAGCCTCAGATATATTGGATGATTTTAAGCCAGTCTTAATTGCTCAGCTCAGCCTACTCCTAAGGCTTTGAGCGATTGTGTGCCATCAAGTTGTTTTTGTCTCCTAGGAACACACAGATCTCCATGACAATCTCAACCCCTACCTGATGTTTCAGGTATTCCAACAATACACTTCTATAACCAGGGCCGTTTCCCCCCTTGTTGCTGGTCATCAGTATCACTTCCTTTCCCGTTTTTCCACCATTAGACCCTTCTCCCAAAAGCTGGATCTTTCACGTGTATCCAAAATGCAGGCAGTCCTCGACTTACGATAACAACTGAGCCCAAACTTTTATGTTGCTAAGTGAGGAATTTGTTAAGTGACTTTTGCCCCCATTTTACGACTTTTCTTGCCGCATTTGTTAATTGAGGCACTGCAGTTGTTAAATTAGTAACACGGTTAAGTGAATCTGGCTTTGCCCACTGACTTTACGTGGCAGAAGTTTGCAAAAAGAGATTGCGTGACCCTGGGACACTGCAGCAGTCATAAATGTGAGTCAGTCGTCGAACATCCGAATGTCAATTACATGACCTTGGTGCTGCAGGGGTCGTAGTGTGACAAACAAATGGTCATAAGTCACTTTTTTCAGTGCTGTTGTAATTTTGAACGGCCGCTAAGTGGACTGTTGTAAGTTGAGGACTACCTGTAGAGTAATTGGAGCCTGGTCATTTGTGCCTTGAGTAGAGATGGGAAGGCCTGGAAAAAAATTGGAAAAGTTTGGGGAAAAAATGTGGGGTTTTTCCCCTGTTGTTTTGTTTTTTCTTTTTTTCCAAAGCTGGGAAAAAAAAGGGAGAGAAAAAGAATTCCCCCCCCCCAATTTTTCCAGGTTTTTTTTTTCAGGCCTTCCCATGTCTAGCCTTGCATGAGAACTCTTTGAGTTGGTTTACTCAAGTGATTTACTGGTTTTCTTGACCACCCACGGCTTTCCGAGGTCCTCCTCCAACACCAGAGTTCAAAGGCGTCAATACTCTTCCCTATCTTGCTTCTTCCGAGTCCAACTTTCACTTTCGTAAAGTGTCCCAGGGACTACCACGGCTTGCACAATTCTGACCTTTCCAGATACGGACAAGCAAAGATTGCGTAAACTGGTTTCAGTTGCAGAAAGGCAGAGAATACTGCATAAATCCGACAAATAACCGACAAGGTTAAAATGAGGGATGTGACTGCAGGGCAAAACATTTTCTGCTGGGTTTACCTTTTTAAAAAAACAAAACAAAAACCTGCTCACAAACCTCCATTTGGTGGTAGGACAGAACCTTTTGTGTCTTTAGTCGCTGGAAGAGGTGAGGCAGGTCAGGAGAAAACATGTATTTCATTGGACATGTGTAATCCTGGTCTCAAGGATTTCCTCTTTTTTTTCTCCTTTTTTCTTTTTTTGAATGTTGACATTTCTGAAAGGAAGCACTTTTCATGACTTGGAGATGGGGGGAGGGCAGCTGGGAGGTTTTTTTCCCTCCATGCTTCAAATGGTTTCGAAGCAGAGCTATCTATATCTCTGTCTATCTATAATATCTATCTATCTACCTATCTATCTATCTATCTATCTATCTATCTCTGTCTGTCTACCTACTTACCTACCTACCTACCTACTTCTATCTATCTATCTATCTATCTATCTATCTATCTATCTGTCTGTCTATCTCTATTTATATCTATATCTATCTATATCTCTGTCTATCTCTATATCTATCTATCTGCATCTATCTATATCTGTCTGTCTGTCTATCTGTGTATCTACCTACCTATCTACCTACCTATCTACGTCTGTCTGTCTGTCTGTCTGTCTGTCTATCTATATCTATTTATCTATCTATCTATCTATCTATCTATCTATCTATCTATCTATCTATCTATCTATCTATCTAATAATAATAATAGATTGGATGGGACCTTGGAGGTCATCAAGTCCAACCTCCTGCTCAGGCAGGAAACCTTATACCATTTCAGACCAATGGCTGTCCAGTCTCTTCTTAAAAACTTCCAGTGTTGGAGCATTCACAACTTCTGGAGGCAGGTTGTTCCACTTCTCAAGCAGAAAATCCTATAGCATTTCAGACAAATGGTTGTCCAATCTCTTCTTAGGATCCTCCAGTGATGGAGCACTGGATGATTCTAATTTTCAGGAAATTTCTCCTGGGTTCTAGGTTGCTTCTCTTCGTGATTAGTTTCCACCAGTTGTTCTTGTCCTGCCTTCAGGTGCTTTGGAAAATAGCTTGATTCCCTCTTCTTTGTGGCAGCCCCTGAGATATTGGAACACTGCTATCATGTCCCCCCTTGTCCTTCTCTTCATTAAACTAGACATACCCAATTCCAGCAACTGTTCCTTATATGTTTTGGCCTCCAGTCCCCTAATCATCTTTGTTGCTCTTCTCTGTACACTTTCCAGAGTCTCAACATCTTTTTTACATCGTGGGGACCAAAACTGGATGCAGTATTCCAAGTGTAGCCTTACCAAGGCTTTGTAAAGTGGTATTAACACTTCACGTGATCTTGAAGCTTCAAAGCAATTCCGGGCAGCTTACAGCACTAAAAGCAATAAAGCCATGAAAGATAAATGTTTTTAAAAGGGGTGTTTTCTCCTTCATGGGTCATTGCCTTGTGGTGGCAAAGGTCCTTGTGCAGCTCAAGGAAGCAATGAGCTAAGCCATGCAGGGCCACCCTAGACGGACAGGTCACAGTGGAGGCTTGTGACAAAACATGGTCCCCTGAAGTAGAAAATGGCAATGCAGTTCAGTATCTCTGACAAGAAAACCCCACGGGTGGTACCCAAAAGCTTTTTTTTAAAAAAAATGGTGTTTTACTTGATCTCGAAGTGAAGTTCATTTGGATTAAAGGTGCAGATGTGTAAGATCTTTGTGAAGAAAACATTCAGCAGGATAAACAGGGGGGGGGGGGAGAATGAAGCTGTTATTAAGAAGTAAACAGCTCTGAATTATCTTAAGCAAAGCATCCCGAACTGCAACTTTTCCTTGGTTGCGCTGAATGTCAAGGCAAGATTAAAAGCCATGTATCCTTGAATTATATTAGCTTGCTGTTTGGTTAGATTGATAGCCTGTCTTTGGTTAGCACCTGAAGGCAGCGTACCTGCTGCCAGGAGAATTTGCAGCAGGGGTCAAAATTTGCAAGCTCGGGGCTGCAATTTTGTAGATTTTGAGCGTTCCTTCATTCCCCCCCCCCACAATAACCTGGGGTGTTGGCTGGGCTAAGAGGGTGTAATTGGCCCAGAGTCACCCATGAAGCTTCTAAAAAGGGAAGATAACCCATATCAGGGTTTCCCTGATGGTCACCCAAAGACCAATCATTCTGAGCCATCATGGTGCAGCGCTCAACATACAATTGGCTAATTCTCTTATTGTCAGAGTCAAGCCAGACCAAGAAGAGTGTGGTTTTAAAGTGGCCAGTTTCTCCCAACCTCAATTCTCAGTTTTTAAATTTGGGGACACAGATGCTTCTCTATAGGGCTGTTGCAAAGGGTATATAATAGGATAAGTTTATTTATTTATTTATTTATGAGACTTATATACCGCTTTTAAGTGCAAGCACTCTCTAAGCGGTATACACCAGTAAGCAATATATATATATATATATTTACATTGCCCCCAACAATCTGGGTCCTCATTTTACCTACCCCGGAAGGATGGAAGGCTGAGTCAACCTTGAGCCGGTGAGATTTGAACCGCTGACCTGCTGAACGCAGTCAGCTAAAGTGGCCCGCAGTACTGCACTCTAACTGCTGCGCCCCCTCGGCTCTTCTGTTCTGTTAATCAGCGCTGCTGATTAATAAAAAAAGAGAATTGGGGGCCAAGGGGATGTTTGAAGTTTTTTGTTTCACAATCTTCTTGCTAATCTATTGGGTAGTAGCAAGAGATGCATTGATGGATGGATTGATTGACGATGTGCCATCAAGTCCGTGTTAAACTCTTAGCCAATACATACAGGTAGTCCCCAGTTTATAATCACAGTTGGCACCAGAATTGCCTTAACAAGTCAGTTGTTAAGTCGTAGCCTATTTTATGATGTTTTGGCCACAGTTGTCAGGCAAATCACTCTAGTTCTTAAGTGAGTCATACTGTCATGAAGTGAATCTAGCTTACCCCATTGACTTTGCTTGTCTGAAGCTGGTTGGGAAAGTTGCCCAGGATGACTTTACAACCCTCCAGAATGCTGCAATTGTCGTAAATACATGCCAGTTGCTAAACGCCCAAATTTTGATCAAGGGACCCCCCCCCCCGGGGGATGCTGCAACAGTTGTAAGTGCA